>NC_091954.1:26889930-27139083 GCF_031021105.1 Erythrolamprus reginae
AACTAAAACAACACATAACCAGGCATCATATAAATTCAAATCGTAAAATAACCCAGTGTACATATTGTGGAGAGAGAGAGAAAGAGAGAGAAGTTCCCTGATTATGGGTTCCAACATGACCTTAAAAACTTGAAAGAATAAATCTTTGATCCTGGTGACAACTTAGATTAGATCCTGAAACAATGTCCAGGGACATGTATATGACCTTCATTTGTGAAATGCTGAATCTCATCCATACTAGAGTTTGCTGTACTATGATAGATTTCGCAACAATTAAGATTCAAGGAAGAATACGAGTCATGACATTAGACATGAAAGCCAGCTGAGTGACTTTGGACTATTCTCTCCTTTTCATTCAAAGGCTTGAGCTGGTTGATCAAATCGTGTCAAAACTGATCGATTATCCCTCAGTTGAACAAAAAATATGCATGTAGGAAAAATTCTAAGAAAAGTAAGGTCACTCACATATAGACCCTTTGCCATGTTTTCCTACCGTGTTTCCCCGAAAATAAGATCCTATCATTTTTTTTAAAAATCCTGAAATAAGCACTTGGCTTTATTGCCATGCAATCAAAAGTCCAATTGGGCTTATTACCAGGGGATGTGTTAATTTGGAGGAAACCTCAACAAGACTTGGGAGTGTATTTTCCCCAGATGCTATGTGAACTCTCACAAATACTTCACAGCTCTCTTTTCCACATTTTACCACATCATTGTTCAATTCTAATGATTTTTAAAAAAAATTCTTGATTTTAGAAGCCTTCTCATGTTGAAAATTAGAAGAGTATTTACAACTGTGTGTGTGTGTGTGTGTGTGTGTGAGAGAGAGAGAGAGAGACAGAGAGAGAGAGCTTTTTAAAAGAAAGTAATGTGTGTTATTGTTGGTTGTTAAAAATGCTGCACCTCAATTAAACCAATACACATTAGCCTTCTTTGATGTTTATCATATTGAGGACTGCAGCTTTATAATGAAGAATCCCTGCCTAAAATTGGGTTGAGAATCTCATTAAAATCCCCATTAATTATCAAAGAACTACAAATAATAAAGAAGAGGTTGCCTGTAAAAATATACTTGCAAAGACTAAATTAGGGTTGTAAATAACGGTCAATTTAATCATACAAATTAAAGACTTCTTTTCACATTTGTAATCATTTGCATCACAAAAGAATCAATCTGTTTTATACATTAATATCCCATTCTCCTTTTCTCCATTAGGAAATCATCACTACAAACCTTTCCAACCCAGTATTTCCAAATTCTAACCTTACCTTCTACCTATGTACTTTTTGCTTATTAAAAAATATTTTAATGTACTTCTTCTGTGATTTCTCCACCCACCCAGAAAACATATTCAAGAAGCATCTAGACACACTCTTTTGTTTTACTGTTCTCCATGTTTCAAGCCTGCTCGGGTTGTGCATTCAGAGCTAACTGAATAAGGTCAGACAATTGTAAATAAGAGGGAATGTGCATTTTCAGATTGGCCTGTCAGTTTGCATCCTGCTGATTTGTTTGGCCTCCTAGGCCGAGCCCCCCATTGTCAGTCTGAGTGAAAGTTCCAACCTGTTTCATATAAGCTACCAGCAGGAACCATTGCTAAAAATTCCACAAGTCACCAAGGGGCATCAATAAAGGCAGGATCATTCATCAGGTGGTAACTCTCAGGGTGTTGGTAATGACAAGGAATAATCAATTAAAAATAAATAATGCCGTCCAGTTTCATGCTATCTATGTATTTTTCAACGTTGAAAATAAAAACAGACACAAGGAGATAAAAAGGATAACGTGAATTGATAGCCAACTATTTTGCAGGAAATATCCATTTATTGACAGCAGAAGAAAGTTATATCTTTTTCTTCAAAGCAGAACTCCTGGGTTTCAACTTAGTTATAGAATGAGATACATTCCTTGTCACTTTTTTTGCATTTGTTTTTTGATTTTGGCTTTGCTAAATCTGGAATCCAGAAATGGCAAGTTTCTATTTTAGCCTACACGCATCTTGACAGGTTCTGAGTAAATGTCTTGGCTCCTGCATTAAGGCCATGACAATAAGCATCACCTTAAGAAACAATTTCTGAAAATACCAGCAAAGATTGTAGAACAACCTTCTTTAGTTGTCTCAACAATTGCTTTTGTGTTTGATATAATTATTTTCACACTTGCCAACACACAGGGAAAAAAATGTGAGAACTGTTTTCCAGTTTTGAGATCACAGTGTGTTGACAATGATTTATATGTATTCCAAGACAATAGTTAGGACATGGTTGCATGTGTTGATAAACTATAAATGGGGGGGAGGGGGCTTTTTGACAGAACTGCATAATTCTGATCCAAGTGTGTTTCATGATCTATAATAAATTTAAGATGAAAAATCCTTTTCACCTTTGTGTTTCCCATAAAACAAATGTATAAATAGTGTATGCTGTAAGAAAGAAATGTTTAAAATAGGACCCTTGAGGTGTTTTGAGCATAGCAATATTTTTCCAGTAAGAAAGATTGGTCAAAGTTGACTTCGTGGTTGGGAAAGAAACAGGGGTAGCTCAAAACATAATTAATAAGCAAATTATATTTCAGGATCTATGATAGCTGGAAAAAAAGATGATTAGCCCTTTGGCCTTAGAATTTGGAGAAAACTGCTTTCAAACTGCTTTCAAAGATCCCGCCTTAATGAATTCACAAATGAATATTCAAGTTTTGGCTTAGTTTCCAAGGTTCCCTGTATTAATTTATTACATTCTTGACAATAAATGGAATTAATAAGTCTCATTGCGAATCCTTCTTTCTGAATTATACTTAGCTATTTGGAGCATGACAATTCCATTTGCGCTGGTGTTCCAAAACTGTTATTATTCATAGAAGAAATTTCTCATATGTTAAGCAGATTTAAAGTTAGAGATAGTCCACAGTGGCCTTTAGGGTGTGAGTAATAAGAGAATAGCAGCGCCGGACTTACCCGGCGGCAGGCTTTGCTGGAGGGACCGGGAGACACGGTCCCTCATGGCGGCCGCCATTTTGGATCCCGGGCGAAGTCTCGCGATGCGAGACTTCGCTCGGGAGGTCGGGCCTGATTGGCCAGGCTTCTGATTGGTCCGGGCGGGGCCTGCTTGCCCTATATAAGGGCGAGCAGGCCCGGGGCTCTCCCTTTTCGCCCGGACTGCAGAGGCCACGAGCAGACACTTGCGTTTGCTCGCGGCGGCCATTTTGAGTGCGGCCTCGTGTGCGGCCGCCATTTTGTGGCCGAGTCGGGCGAGAAGGCTTCGTTGGACGGCGAGGGGCTTCTTTGAGCTGCAGAGAAGCTCAGGGTGTAGCGGAGCCAGCATCGGCTGGTCTCCGCTCCGGTTTGGAGCCTCAGTCTTCCTGGTGGTCGGGGGTCTTGGGGGGCTTTCCCTTGGGCGGCAGGGGTACCTGGGAGGGTGCGGCCCTGCCTATAAAGGGCCTAGGAGCCAAGCGGTGGGCAGTGAGGCCTTGCTGCCACCGCTGGTGGGGGGGGAGGTTCGTCCCCTTGTGGTTGCATTGGTGAGGCCTGCTGCATTGGACAGGCCTTGCCTTGGGGGTGCAGGCCTTGGGGGGTGCCCTCTTCCTGTTTGTTTGCTATTTCTTCTGGTTGAAATAGAATATATTAAATAAGTACATGGCCCCTAAAAAGCGGCAAGCTCCGGCCCTCCCGACCCAACCAGTGGTGCGGCCTAGGAGGGCTGCCAGGCCGTCTGCCCGGGCTCGGGCTGTGGCAGAGGGGCCCCCTGGGGTGGTCCCGGTGGTGGGGGGGGGTTTATGCCCACAGTCCCTCAACCCGAGGTTTCCCCTTCTCTTTCTTGGGCCAGGGTCCTGGAGCGGCTCGATGAACTGGAGCGGTGGCGGTCGGGTGCTGGCCCGGAGGGGCTTCCCATGACTGCTGCCGCAGCATGGGGTGCCGACCCCGAAGAGGAGCCGGCCCAGGAGGGGCAGGTTGCCCACACCATGCAGCTGGCACACACTGTGCAGACGGCCCAGGCTGGGCAGATGGCCCAGTCAGGGCAGTGGTCATCGTTGCAGGGCCCAACAAGGATGGGTCCCCCGTGGATGGCTTCTACTCCTTACGGGGCAGGTGAGGTCGCACCACACGTAGGCACTTCACCGCTCCTTCCCGTGCAGGGTCCCGGGTTCATCCCGCCCGCACTGGGGAGTGGCAACAGCTTCATGGGGGCTGCTGCGGGCACCTGTGGACAGGTCTGGTCCCCGCCGGCCCCGCCAGTAGGGGCCCCAGGGGTATCTTTCCCACCTGGGGCGGGGGTGGGGGGTTGGATCCCTCCTCAGTCGGCCATTATGCCACCGCCCCCTTTTGTGTATCCACCGGGGCTTGGTGTGCTGGGATCGGGGGCCACCACGGTGTGGGACCCGTTCGCCAGCATCAAGCCTGGGGCCATCCCTTGTGGGTTGCCCGCGACGCCTTTAGGTTATCATCTTCACCCGTCGGTGAAGGAGGCAATCTGGCGGGGGGAGTATGTCGACCTTTTCTCCATTTTAAACAGGGAGGTCCCTAAACAGGACAAGGAGGTGGTGCCTGGGGAGAAGGTTAAGAAAACAAAGGTCACAAAGTGTTTCAGCTCTTGGCTGTACACTTTTCTGACCTTTGCGTCGGTGGTAATTCAGAGGCAGCCGGGTAGGGCCGCTGCCTTGCTGAAATATATCGACCTCATTGCGAGGGCCCACTTTGAATATGGGGGTACAATATGGAGGCATTACGATAAGGGGTTCAGGATGCGTATTGCCCATGACCCCTACTTGCCCTGGGATATGGTGGTTCCGGACCTTTGGTTCCAGGCCACGCATATGTCGGGGAAGGAGGACTGCGATAGGACCGACAGCGGTCACTTTATGGAAGAGGAGCCCGTGACGCCCGCGCCGGCCAAAGCTGTGGCGGGCGTCGTCGGGAAAGGGGCCTCTTTGGTGTGCCACGAGTTCGCTGCAAAGGGGGCGTGTTTTCGTCCCATTTGCAGGTTTCGTCACGCCTGCGGGAGTTGTGGGGGGAACCATTCCGCAGCCGTGTGCCCCCGCCCCAAGAAGGGGGCTGAAAAGAAGGGCGGGGGTCCCCCAAAGCCTCCCCCACCTGTTGGGGGAAAAGGGGCCCAGCCCAATTAATTTGCGAGTGCTTGAGGGTTGGTTGGGTGACTACCACCCTCGCCCGAGAGCGGATGCTCTCTGGCTAGGTTTCTCAGAGGGGTTTCGAATCCCTTACATGGGTGTTAGGAGGGCCTTCATGTCTGACAACCTTAGGTCAGTTGTGGGTCATGAAGACATTGTTAGGGAGAAGATTCGGAAGGAGGTGGCCGAGGGCAGGGTCCTTGGGCCCTTCCCGGAGCCGCCCTTCCCGAATCTTCGTGTGTCTCCTTTGGGTGTGGTCCCCAAAAAGGCGAGTGGTGAATTTAGGTTGATTCACCATTTGTCTTTTCCCAAAGGGGAGTCAGTGAATGATTTCATTCCTGACGAGCTTTGTTCAGTCCGGTATGCATCCTTTGATGCTGCCGTGACTATGGTTAGGAAGTGTGGGGTGGGAGCCCTTATGGGTAAATGCGACATTAAGTCGGCATTCCGGCTCCTCCCCATTCACCCAGATGACTTTGAACTGTTGGGCTTCCATTTCGAGGGGGGCTATTACGTAGACAGGGCTTTGCCTATGGGTTGCTCTGTCTCGTGCTCTCTTTTTGAGAGTTTTAGCACCTTTTTGGAGTGGGCGCTCAGGAGGCAAAGTGGTCAGGGTACTGTCGTTCACTACCTTGATGATTTCTTGTTGGCGGGGCCTGCGCATTCGGAGCAATGCTTTGCTCTAATGCGGGACTTCGAAGCCCTTTGTGCTCAATTGGGGGTGCCATTAGCCTCTGAGAAGACCGAAGGCCCCGCCACCAGGATTACCTTTCTGGGTATTGAATTGGACTCGATGGCGCAATCTTCTAGATTGCCCCTAGAGAAGTTGCTCAAGATTAAAAGGAAGCTTGATGAGGTGCTGGGCTGCCGGAAGGTTACCCTACGACAGCTTCAGGAATTGGCAGGCATTCTTAATTTTGCCTGTCGGGTAGTTGTTCCTGGTAGGGCTTTTTCCAGGAGGTTGTATGATGCGATGAAGGGGCTCCGCTTGCCCCATCATCGTACCCGCCTCAGTGCAGGGGTCAGGGCTGACCTCGGCGTGTGGCGGGATTTCTTGGTTAGGTTTAATGGTTTGTCTTTTTGGAGGCACAAGCTTCTTTTGGAAGCTGAGTTGCAGCTCTGCTCTGACGCCGCGGGGACTTGTGGTTTCGGGGTAGTGTTAGGTGACCAGTGGTGCTGGTCGGCATGGCCTCCGGAATGGAGCGCCTCTTCGTTGGTTAAGGACCTGACGTTTTTGGAGCTCTTCCCCTTAATAGTGGCCTTAGAGCTTTGGGGGGAGCAGTTTAGGGACAAGACAGTGCACTTTTGGTGTGACAACCTAGCGGTTGTCCATGTGGTGAATGCCCTGTCCTCCAAGAGCGACAGGGTCATGCGGCTTGTCCGCCATTTTGTGCACAGGTCCTTGTCTCTAAACGCATTGTTTTTGGCTAGCCATGTCCCCGGGTTGGATAATGGGGTCGCTGATGCCTTGTCCCGTGGTCAGTTGTCCAGGTTTCGGACCCTGGCCCCGTGGGCCCGAGAGTTGCCAGAAGCGTTCCCCGGCCACCTCTGGAGTCTGGGGGAGATCCAGAGTGGTGGAGAGACGAGGCATCCCGGGCAATCTCCTTGTCTGTAGCGCCCGGCACCCTCAGGGCATACCAGCGTGCAGGTAAGGAGTTTGGGGAGTTCAGGCAGGGCAGGGGTTACCAGCTTAGTTGGCCTGTCCCTGTAGAGCACTTGGCCGAGTTTTGCGTCCAGCTTAGGCAGCGTGGCCTGTCAGTTAGGACGATCCGGTCCAGGTTAGCCGGCCTCACCTTTCTGTCCAAGGCGGGGGGGTTTGCAGATTTTTCGGGTGACTTTCGCATCCGGAAGATGCTGGAAGGCTGGCTAAGGGAGCAAGCGGGGGCCCCTGGTGACACTCGTCAGGCTCTGACGGTGGAGCAGCTGTCTTTAATTAACGGGTTTTTTGGCAGTCTGTGTTCCTCATTGTACGAGGCCCGTCTTTTTAGGGCAGCGACTTGTGTCATGTTTTTTGGGGCCCTTAGGGTCAGCGAGGCCATGGCTTCGTCTCAGGCTGACAATTCGCTCCGAGCCTTCCAGTATGCTGATCTGGCCTTTAGACAAGGGGGGGTGTCCCTTCTAGTAAGGCGGTCTAAGACAGATCAGCTACGCAGAGGGGTTACCATCCAACTTAGTGCGGCCACCGACCAGTCGGTGTGTCCGGTGGCCACCCTACAGCTTTATTGTGGTCTGCGGGGGTCAGGTCAGGGGTACCTGTTTAGGCATTGGGACGGTACCCCTCTGACCCGTTACCAATTTTGGGCGTTAGTATCCAGGGCAATGGCCCAGGTGGGCATGGATCCCGCCGGTTATGGAACGCATTCGTTCCGTATCGGCGCCGCCACTAGCGCGGCACTTTCTGGTTTCCCGGCCCATCGGATTCGGGAGATCGGCCGCTGGCGGTCAGCGGCATATTTGGGTTATGTTAGGCCCGCTGAGGATCCTAGGCAGGGCTTAGGCTAGGTAACCTCTCTGTGTGTGTCCTCTTGCAGGTCCCCAGGCTAACATGAAACCGACGGCGCTGCTGTGTGGCCACAGCATGATTTTTTGGGCCGGCCGCTCAGCAGCCAGGAGCGCCATCGGGACCCAGCTGTCCCTGGGGCAGTGGGTCAGGGTTGCCTGGATGGGCCGGAGAGGTATGCGGTGGGAGGGTCTCCTACCGGCGTTGCTGGGCGGTCAGCATTCTGTGGCTGCGCCCAGCAGTATGGGGGGCGGCTCCTGGAGTCGTCCCCAGGTGGGTTTGGGTGGGCAGCGTCCTGTGGCCGCACCCAGGTGGCTGGTATTGCACTTAGGTGGCAATGACCTGTGCATGCTGGGAGGCCTGGCACGCGAAGACCTGCGAAGGCTTCGTGAGGTATGGCCCACCACGCAAGTGGTGTGGTCAGAAATACTACCTAGGATTGTGTGGAGGGACGCCTCTTCCCTTAGGGCCATTCACCGGGCTAGACGAAGGGTGAATAGGGCTATGGGCAAAACAGTTAGGGAACTAGGTGGGGTTGTAGTGGCCCATCCCCTTATCACAATAGACCGGCCATGGCTTTACCGGGCCGATGGCGTTCACCTGTCAGAACGGGGGAACGCCATTTTCTTACAGGACCTGCAGCGGTCTCTGTGTGAGCTGGCGCAGCTAGAGGGGGGAGTCGGGGGGCCAAGATAGAGATCTGACCCCCGCTCCTGTGGCAGGTTAGGGGCGGAAAACTGGGGTGGTTTAGCAACCGCGCGTTCTCCCTTGGGCATCTTTGGGGATGATTGACAGGTTCTCCGCAAGCTCATGGAGGGAGTTTCTGCCTGAGCAGCTGGGGGGAACCTGTCTTTGGGTCCTGCACCTTTAATTCCCGGATTCGGGTTAGCCGGTGGGACCCCCCTCATGCACAGCATGGCAGGGTCGCAGGTGATGGTCTGGCCCCTCACCTGGACTTGCATCGAGATACGCCCATGAGTTGCCCAGGAATGTTTTTGGCATAACGTCATTTCCGCCCCGGAAGTATTTGTTTGACCCTGCAGGTCCATTTCTGGGTCATAGTTGATTATGCTAATTTATACAAAGTAATGAATAAATTATGCAAATTTATGTTAATAAAAATGACCCAGTTTAAATCCAGCTCTTGTGTCCATGTCGTTACTCCGTCTCTCCAGCAATAGCAGCGCCGGACTTACCCGGCGGCAGGCTTTGCTGGAGGGACCGGGAGACACGGTCCCTCATGGCGGCCGCCATTTTGGATCCCGGACGAAGTCTCGCGATGCGAGACTTCGCTCGGGAGGTCGGGCCTGATTGGCCAGGCTTCTGATTGGTCCGGGCGGGGCCTGCTTGCCCTATATAAGGGCGAGCAGGCCCGGGCTCTCCCTTTTCGCCCGGACTGCAGAGGCCACGAGCAGACACCCGCCCGCCCTCCCTATTTTGCAGTGCGCTTAGGGGTCGCCCTTAGGGGGCCGAATGGGAATTTTTGGCAGTTCTGCCTCTTAGCCGAGCTGTTTTTTCGCCCATTCCACACTGAGGAGATGGATGTGCGGCTAGGGGGTGTTTGCATTTATTAGGTTAATTGGCTTACCTTTGGTCATTTGGGTAGGCAGGTTAGGGGCGGAAAACTGGGGTGGTTTAGCAACCGCGTGTTCTCCCTTGGGCATCTTTGGGGATGATTGACAGGTTCTCCGCAAGCTCATGGAGGGAGTTTCTGCCTGAGCAGCTGGGGGGAACCTGTCTTTCGGTCCTGCACCTTTAATTCCCGGATTCGGGTTAGCCGGTGGGACCCCCCTCATGCACAGCATGGCAGGGTCGCAGGTGATGGTCTGGCCCCTCACCTGGACTTGCATCGAGATACGCCCATGAGTTGCCCAGGAATGTTTTTGGCATAACGTCATTTCCGCCCCGGAAGTATTTGTTTGACCCTGCAGGTCCATTTCCGGGTCATAGTTGATTATGCTAATTTATACAAAGTAATGAATAAATTATGCAAATTTATGTTAATAAAAATGACCCAGTTTAAATCCAGCTCTTGTGTCCGTGTCGTTACTCCGTCTCTCCAGCAAATATGAATTATATCCAAATGAATGTTTATATCCAAGGGTCTTAATTGTTTTTCCCCCACCCCAATGGAGTGGTGGTGGTGGGGGCATATAAAGGGGTCAGAAATCTATCCGCCTTGTGTCTGTTGGCAAAATAAATATCCCAAGTTTGAAGAGGATGGGACCAAATCTGTTATGGCAGGAAACATTTGGTAAAAGAAAGATCTCTTTTGAAAATGAGGTAGAGCCTAGGATTGGAAAGAAAAATATCCCAGAAAAAAATAATCACACTATCCCAGCAATTGACTCACTTAATGAGTGAGGTGATTCAAAATACTGGTAACTGCCTCCTTTGGACTCAGAATGAAGTAAATGCACTCTATTCTCTGTTGTGATATGGATAGGTTTTCAAATCATATAGTTTTTATCAGTCTTCCCAATGTATGGTCACATTGCACAGAATTTTTACAAGAGACATAGATGTTTTTAAGCTACTAGAAAAAAGAAAGGGGAGATATTCTATAGGCATAGAAGTCAACTAAAGGACTTTGGGCCAATCAACCCCACCAGTGACAGGTAGTGCATGAGTTAGCTGTGAAACAAAGGTGCTCATTTTATCATTAACTTCATTTTGGAAAATGAAATGAACATATGCAAAATGGGTGGAGCCTGCAACTAAGCACAACAAATGCTAGGAACAGCACGCAAAAGCATTGGGTACAACTTTCACAAATGCACTGCTCCACACTTAACTATCAGAAATAAAGTGTGTATTGTATGAACTTTGTCAACCCAGGATGAGAGTTGCCAACAGAAGAGGCTATAGGGCAGGCATGGCGAACCTATGGCACAGGTGCCACAGGTGGCATGCAGAGCCATATCTGCAGGCACACAAGTCGTTGCCCTAGCTCAGCTCCAATGTGCATGTGTGTGCCGGCCAGCTGATTTTTGGTTCTGACAGAGGCTTTGGGAGGACATTTTTGGCTTCCAGGGGGAGATGGAGAAGGTTGTTTTTACCCTCCCCTGGCTCCAGTGAAGCCTTTGGAGCCTGGGGAGGGCAAAACACGAGCCTAATGGGCCCACCAGAAGTTGGGAAACAGGCCATTTCCTGCCTCCAGAGGGCCTCCAGGTGGGTGGGGGAAAGCTGTTTTTGCCCTCACCAGGCATTGAATTATGGAAGTGGGCACTCGCGCATGTGTGATACTGCTCGCGCATACTCTTTCGGCACCTGAGGAAAAGAAGGTTCACCATCACCGCTATAGGGTCTTTACGTAGAAATCTGTTTATCAGTATCACATGGTACAGGTAGCCTTTACCTTATGACATTGAGTCCAAAACTTCTGTTGCTAAATGGAACAGTTGTTAAGTAAGTTTTTATCTCAGTAATCATCATAAATATGAACCAGCTGCCAAGCATCTGAATTTTGATCACATAACCATGGGGATCCTACAAGGTCATAAGTATGAAAAAAGCCACTTTTTCCAGTGGCTATTGGAACTTTGGATATTAAATGACCTGTTGTAAATTGAGGATTACCTGTATTGAGATCAATTTCCCCATTTAGAAGTAACACAAAAAGAGATTTATTTGTAGCAATGTGTGGGTGAATTTGAATCTAATTGACTTTTCATTGTTGTCATTAATGCCAAGCACTGTAGGGTTAAGGGGAAAAAATTAGGGAAGCATTAAGAGAGATTCACTTTTGGATCATTTCAAGCTGCTGTAGATCAGCGAGAAACCTTAGATAATGTTAAAATTATGTTTCATAACATCCTCTAAAATAGAAGCAAAGGACAGAATAACATGTCAAAACTAGAACTAGAGTTGATGCTTCATATATTTCTTTTAAATCTTGCTTCATATACTTTATATTTCTCATATGTCAAGTATAAAGCTAATAAAAATGAATAACCCAACATCTAATGATTTAAAACTAATAATGTAATATAAAAATAAATGGTTACTGCAAATTAATTCCGTGCAAAGCATTATTTCATGTATCTGACTTGCATTTTTATGATTCTGTCTATTATTTTTTTGCTGATCATTACTGCACTAGCATTATTTTCTTTAACTATCACTACATAATTCCATTGTAAATAAAAATAAAAATGTTTTTATATATTAAAAATAAGTGCACAAAATATTAAATATTAAGAATTTTCAATTACATCACTTTTTTTAAAAAAAATCTTAAAACAAAAAAATCTTGAAACCTAATTATTCTGAAGGAAAATTAGTTGCTATGACAACACTGTCATTTTTCCTTCAGGTATTGTTTTTCTTAATGTATTTTTAAAATTTTTGTTGCCATAACAACAGGATGTGTTTTCAATATTCAGATGTGATTGTTTTCTGGATTAAAAATAAAACAAGGAAACAGTGCTAGATGTGTTGTCAAGAATCTGTATTGCTGTTTACCAACTTAATTACGATCTTGTACAGATAGATGTACATGGGAATAAACCTCACTGAACTCGATGTATCTTTCCTTGATTGGGAAGATATCTGTGGTGCAAAGAGAAAGAAAGAAAGAAAGAAAGAAAGAAAGAAAGAAAGAAAGAAAGAAAGAAGCATTTGCTGAAGTAGGCATAGATATACATTTAGAATTAATACTGCAGTTAAATCTCCCTTGCAGTGGTTAAATTTTTAGATGTACATGATCAATCTCTTCACAAAGGATGGGAGTCTCAATGGTGAAAAGTGATAAGCCTTAGGGGAAAGGACAGATTCCATCCCTTCAATTTACGATCCATCACTGGGGTTAGAAGTAGTCCTTAACTGTTGCAAAACAGATTTCTTTGTACATAAAAGAATCATAAGGTAAAACACTTAATGATAGTCTGGGTACAAATTAGCAATCAAATCAAAATAGGAACTGATCAATATAAATTGAAAGGCTACAAGCCACAAAGCTACATTCATACAGTCATTACTGGGAGGAGATGGGTGATAGGCATGATAAGAAGATTAATAGTAGTGCAGACTTAGTAAATAAGTTGACAGCGTTGAAGGAATTATTTGTTTAGCAGAGTGATGGCATTTGGGAAAAACCTGTCCTTGTGTCTAGTTGTTCTGGTGTGCTGTGCTCTGTAGCATCATTCTGAGGATTGGAGTTTAAGAAGTTTGTGTCCGGATGTGAGGGGTCTGTAAATATATTCACGACACTCTTTTTGACTCGTGTAGTATACAGATACTCAGTGGAAAGCAGTTCTAATTATCCCCTGAAGTGTGTGTCTGTCTTGTTGGGTTGAAGAACCAAATCAGATAGTTATAGAGGTGCAAATGACTCAATAATTCCTCTGTAGAACTGTATCAGCAGATCCTTGGGCATTTTGAATTTTATGAGTTCGTGCAGAAAAAACATTCTTTGCTGTGCTTTTTTGATGTTGTTTTTGATGTTAGATGTCTATTTTAGATCTTGTGATATGGTTGGTCTAGAAATGTGAAGGTCTTTACTATTAATATTGTATTTTCTAGTATTGTAAGAGGTGGAAATATGGGCGTGTTTCTCCTAAAGTCTAGCACAATTTCTACAGTTTTGAGTGTATTCAGTTCCTGATTGTTCCAGTTGCACCACAAGGTTAGTTGTTCAACACCTACCCACCCACATCTGTATGCAGATTCATCATTTCCTTGAATGAGTCCAATCATTGTTGTATCATCTGCAAACTTCAGTAGTTTATCAGATGGATCGTTATACATATACACATACACACACACACACACACACACACACACACACACACACACACACACATATATATATATATATATATATATATATATATATATATATATGACGGTCTTGGTATATTCGGGTTTCTTCCCGTGTAGGATTTGGAAATTTCTGGCAACGTTTCGACGAGGTCCCACTCGTCATCTTCAGGCTGGTGTTTCTGTCCTTGTTCTCAGGCGAACAAGGACAGAAACACCAGCCTGAAGATGACAAGTGGGACCTCGTCGAAACGTCGCCAGAAATTTCCAAATCCTACACGGGAAGAAACCCGAATATACCAAGACCGTCATACCTGTACCCGTGAAAATCTACGAAAATATATGTGTGTGTGTGTGTGTGTGTGTGTGTGTGTAGATTGTTCTGAGTTCAGGTTTTGCCCCGTGTAATATTTTGAGTGTCTATGCGACGTTTCGGTGAAATCACATTCACCATCATCAGGCTGAAGTTATAAGCTTCGTGCTGCTGTAAATATATATATACATAAAAATACATGATGAAGGTTATAGAGGAGATACTCATAGTAAAATATATCTAAGAAAGAATAGAAAAGAAGATATAGTAAAAATGATACCTGATAATGTTAAAATGATACCCGTAGCCAATAATAATAATAATAATAATAATAATGTTAAAATGATAATGTTAAAATGATACCTGTAGCCAAGATAAGGAGATGAACACCACATAAACATGTAGAGTTCATATGATAAAAGTAAAGTGTAGTGACTTAATATAATTTATTATGAATGTTATGCATTCTAATGACAATCTGTCCCTAAATATGCCTTCAAAGAATGAGGTACATATCATGGACAAGGCCATTGGAGCTGTGAGTTCCTGCACCTGTTTGCTGGATCCGTGTCTCTCCTGGCTGGTTTCGGCCAGCAGGGAGGTGACATGGAGCTGGGTCCAGGAGATTGTCAATGCTTCTTTGGAGAGGGGTCCTTCCTGGCTCCCTACAAGGAGGCACTTGTGCGCCCCCTCCTCAAGAAGCCTTCCCGGGACCCAGCCATCCTTAACAACTATCGCCCAGTCTCCAACCTTCCATTTATGGCGCTCCAGATCCAGCAGTCCTTGGAAGAAGCCGATTATCTAGGCCCTCAACATTCGGGTTTCAGGCCCGGCTGCAGCACGGAAACTGATTTGGTCGTGTTGATGGATGATCTCTGGTGGGCCCGGGACAGGGGTTTATTCTCTGTCCTGGTGCTTCTTGATCTCTCAGTGGCTTTCGATACCATCAACCATGGTATACTTCTGCACCGGCTGGAGGTGTTGGGAGTGGGAGGCAGTGTCCTTCAGTGGTTCTCCTCCTACCTCTCTGGTCGGTCACAGTCGGTGTTAGTGGGGGGGTCAGAGGTCATCCTCTAGGTTTCTCCCTTGTGGGGTGCCTCAGGGGTAGGTCCTCTTCCCCCTGCTATTTAATATCTACATGAAACCACTGGGTGAGATCATCCAAGGGCATGGGGTGAGGTATCATCAGTACGCTGATGATACCCAGCTGTACATCTCCACCCCATGTCCAGTCAACGAAGCAGTGGAAGTGATGTGCCAGTGCCTAGAGGCTGTTAGGGTCTGGATGGGTGTCAACAGACTCAAACTCAACCAGGATAAGATGGAGTGGCTGTGGGTTTTGCTTCCCAAGGACAATTCCATCTGTCTGTCCATTACCTTGGGGGGGGAATTATTGACCCCCTCAGAGAGGGTCCGTAATTTGGGCGTCATCCTCGATCCACAGCTTACATTAGAGAACCATCTTTCAGCTGTGGTGAGGGGGGGCGTTCGCCCAGGTTCACCTGGTGCACCAGTTGTGGCCCTATTTTGATCGGGAGTCACTGCTCACAGTCACTCATGCCCTCATCACCTCGAGGCTCGACTACTATAATGTTCTCTACATGGGGCTACTTTTGAAAAAGTTTCGAAAACTCCAGATCATGCAGAATGCAGCTACAAGAGCAATCATGGGCTTCCCCAGGTATGCCCATGTTACACCAACACTCTGCAGTCTGCAATGGTTGCCGATCAGTTTCTGGTCACAATTCAAAGTGTTGGTTATGACCTATAAAGCCCTTCATGGCATCAGACCAGAATATCTCCGGGACTGCCTTCTGCCGCACGAATCCCAACGACCAGTTAGGTCCCACAGGGTTGGCCTTCTCCAGGTCCCGTCGACAAAACAATGTCATCTGGCGGGACCCAGGGGAAGAGCCTTCTCTGTGGTGGCCCCAACCCTCTGGAATCAACTCCCCCCCCCAGAGATTAGGACTGCCCCCACCCTCCTTGTCTTTCGTAAACTCCTCAAATCCCACCTCTGTCATCAGGCATGGGAAAATTGATTCCCCTGGGCCGTTCCTGCTTTGTGTATGTTATGTATGAGATGCATGATTGTCTTTTATATTAAGGGTTTTAAAGTGTTTTTAAGTATTGGATTTGTATTGTTTCTTGTTTTGAGCCGCTCCGAGTCTACAGAGAGGGGCGGCATACAAATCAAATCAAATCAAATCAAAAAATAAACCAACCAACCAACCAACCAAAACTCTCATCTATCCTTTATCCATCCATATTTCTCTCTTTCTCTCTCCCACCCTCCCTCCCTGCCTCATTAATATATACTGTAGATCAGTGGTTCCCAACCTTTTTTTGGGCATGCCTCATCTAAGCATCACTAAAATCCTGAGGCCTCCGCACCCTGCCACGACATATAATTCTTATTATTCAAAAAGTGAACTACTCACATGGAGGAAGCCTACAATGTCATTAACTAGGTTTAAACAAGGTTCCAATTGCCCCCAGTAAAAATGAAATTGCCCCCCTGTGGGGTGTGGGCCCCACGTTGGGAATCAGGGCTGTAGATGCTAGGTAGGTAGGTAGGTCAATAGATAGATAGATAGATAGATAGATAGATAGATAGATAGATAGATAGATAGATAGATAGATAGATAGATAGAATAGAATAGATAGAATGACAGACAGACAGATATGCTAGGAATATGGAGTAGCTTATTTTAAAATCTTCAGTGTATTTCTGTATGTGCCTAAGAATTAGAAATGGTTAAAAGGAATTTAGTCCTGTTAAGTCTGATGATATATAACATTTGTGAAAACACATTTACTTGTGACTTTAGTCTTAAAAAATATCCTGTATCTGATGAAAAGTTTTGTTGCATTATTTCATTTATTATTAAACTTATATGTTACCTCTCTTGCCAGAAACAACTTTAGGGAGCTCAAAATCATTCCTTTATAAAGCAATGACATTAATTGGAACAATGAAGACAGATCTTAAATTTAAAATTCAGCTAAAGTTATGAATCTGGTTTTGCTTTCAAACACCTGCCAGAAAAGAGTTAAAAACAGCATTGGATACTGCATTTCATCAGTTCCCAAAGTAAACTCTGAATTCTTCAGCAGCTGTGTATCTACCTCCTATATTTGTCAGTATCAAACTTGCAAAGCTTAGGGTACATGACATTTTAGAAAAGAAAAGCTTTCTGACTTTTGTGATTCTTGAATCGGAATAGAGATAGTCCTTGACTTACAACAGTTCATTTAGTGATCATTCAAAATTACAATGGCACTGAAATAAGTGACTTATGACCATTTTTCATCTTTGTATTTAATAAAGTATTATTTACATATATACAACACAAAGTAGCAAAAGATAACAAACTGCACACAGCTGCACACAGCTAAGAATATCTCAAAGTAAACTCCCCCCCACAGGGAAGGGTGCTGGCGCCCTCTTATGGCCAAACCAGCCAAAGCTCTTAAAGACATATCTTTACAGTTATAAATTACCATTGGTAGTTTACTACATGGCAACCCCAAAACAGGTGAGTATCATGTACTAACATATACCATTGCAGCATCCTGATGGTCATGTGATCCAAATTTAGAAGCTTGGCAACTGACTCATACTGATGACGTGGACATATTTATTTGGAGTGTCCCAGGGTCATCCCCTTTTGTGACCTTCTGACAAGCAAGGTCAATGGGAAAGCAGATTCACTTAACAACCATGTTGTTAACTGCAGTGATTCAATTAAACAACTATGACAAGGAAGGTGATAAAATGGAGAAAATTTCATTAACCACTCTTTCACTTAGCACCAGAAATTTTGGACTCAATTGTGGCCTAAGCCAAGGATTATCTATAATTGAAACAATATGGCTTTAAAATAGCCCATTTTGTAGGACAAAGCTAGCCTATTTTTAATTCAGTGTGAGACAAAACTCACTGAATCCCAAATTCTGTAAAACAGTATTATTATAGAATAGCAATGACGCAAAAATCAGAATCTAATTGATTGTTTTTTCTCACTGGAGCAATAAAAGTAAATATGTTTATTAAGTGACCATGTAGATTTCTAAGGCAACTTTAAGCTTACATCTTCTCCCTTTTTCATGTTGCCATTGCTTTCTGTTGTTTTTAAGAGACAGTTTTGTTTTTTGTTTACAATAGGCAGAGTAAAGTCTCCTTCATGTTATACTCTGCTTGTGGTGACTTACTCTATAAGGATCTATTCATGCAGTTTTCTTGGCATGTCATGGAAGTGGTTCTCTATTGATTCCTTTGTTGTTGTCGTTTTTAATTACCAGTCTCCACTACAGCTCTACACTTCTTAAATCCTCCCAGCCAAATATTACTCAGTATTAGGCAGGCCGAAGTTGGCTGATGGTCTGAAAATCATCATTAGGTGCAATCAGTGGCTGGGGTTTCTCAAAGGAGGAAACTGTTTAAAATGTACTGCATTTTGTTTAACTACATTAAACAAAGGATTCAATTAGGTTCGAGTCAAATGAAAGGGAATTAACTATACAATGAAAGAGTGTGTTTGTTTTAAAGTTATTTCAACACTCTTGGCTAAGACAGAGACAGGGCTATGTGAACATGAGCAAATCTTATCTTTTTCAGGGGAATGTTTTCCAGCAAGTTATTATCATTTCATGTCCATCCACCTCCCTTACAATTTAGAGTAATTCAAAGGTGTCACAATGCTGACAGATTTAGATGCAACACTAAACTGTGGTTTATCATTATGAATAAATCTTCTGTGTTGTTCTTCTCCATGGTGTCTATTAAGAAAACTAGAATAATTTACTTTCTATTTTTTAGTTAAGTGTTATATCCTAAATCTTACTGATGACTTATGAAAATATGATTTCAGTAAGACATAGCTGAAATTAAAAATTGTTTAGGGGTTTGGCAGCATTACAATTTCAATTAGTGTAAAAAATGAAATAAAGTCCAATCTCTTTAAAGTCCAACAGATTATTATGTCCTAAATATGTTATTTGTATGAACTATTTTAAACATACTTTTAAATGTAGCATAAGATTTGACAATCACTTTAAGAGTACATCCCAAAATTCTATTTATTTATTACGGCTTTTGGCTCACTTATACCTGAAATATCAGTTTTTTGATACTATTTTGTGGATTTTATTCTTTCCACTGCCAAAAGACTAAACTTGTATGATTATTTATATTTATATTTAAAAAATGCCTGTTTCCTTCCCGATATTATTGTGGAGAATATAATAGGTACCCATAACAAACAAACAAACAAAATAAATAAACAATCTATCTATAGATCTTGCTTTTGGGAAAGAAGAGACGAATACAGTGGTACCTCTACTTAAGAACTTAATTTGTTCCGTGACCAGGTTCTTAAGTAGAAATGTTCTTAAGTAGAAGCAATTTTTCCCATAGGAATCAATGTAAAAGCAAATAATGCATGCAAACCCATTAGGAAAAAAATAAAAGCTCAGAATTTGGGTGGGAGAAGGAGGAGGAAGAAGAGGAGGAGGACAGTCGCTGCCGAAGGAAGAAGGTGAGGTGAGGGGAATCAACCCCCCCCCAAACTTTAAAGCTTAAAAAAAAAGAGCAACTCTGAGGCGGCGAGGAGGAGTACGCGCCTCCAATACATCCAGTGCGAAGCTGCCTCCCATACACTGCCTCCCCTACACTGCCTCCCCTACACTGGCTGCTGCTGCTGCTACCTTCTGCCTCTTCCTTACCATGCTGAATGGCTCCCCTCCCCTCTCCTCATAGCCGGCCCCTTTTCTTCACTGTGGTGACTCCTCGGCTGCCCAGAGTGAAGGGAGCGTTTCTTTTCTCTGGGCGCTGGCAGAGGTCTATTCCCTGTCCAAGCGCCCAGAGAAAGGAAAATGCTTCGTTCACTCTGGATGAAGCCTCCTTAAGTGCCACCAAAAGGCTCCTCTGGCAGCCCAGATGGCCGGGATTAAAGGGAGAATGGCAGAAAATTGGCCAGGCTTTCGTGCCGCTCTAAAATTTCCTGGGAAATTTTTCCAGACTCGGGTTCTTAAGTAAAAAATGGTTCTTAAGTAGAGGCAAAAAAATATTGAACACCCGGTTCTTATCTAAAAACATTCTTAAGTAGAGGTATAAGCAAGTCTTTCCATAATGACATCTAACTACACAGAAATATATTGCCTTTTCTATTTATCAAATCTATCTGTTAATAGACACCAAGTACCATATTGTCTACAAACTTGTGTGATAGGTCTTTGGTGCTCTCGGAGCGTGGTTGTTTTCTTCCAGGCATTTCATTATCCAAACTAGGTAATATCAATGTTAATCATAATTGCCAGCACTGAAGATGTTACCTAGTTTGGGTAATGAAATGTCTGCAAGGAAACAACCAAGCTCAGAGACCATCAAGTTTGTAGACAATATGAAAATAAGCATATTACACTCACACACATCCAACCAATGCTACGTCTCAGAATTCTTATAGGTACATTATTTCAGGAACAGCAGTAGTAATAGCAGTAGGTGGGAAATCTTATTGCAGCAGTCATGAGAATATTGTTTTGGTCTGTGAGATTTTGCAAGGGAGGAAAATTCTACTTGCATAACAGTTACTTCATAAGCTTGCTCCCTGATTTTCTGCCCTTCACTGGTACTTAAGGACTGTTAGAATAAAATGCAGCAGAAACAACTAAAGTAAATTAAGTACAATTTGATTCATCTTATGCTTGTTTTACTTTCTGTGAAATGCTGCCGCCTCTTCATTGGCTTCCTTATTTTTTTTTACCATAGCGATGGCCTCGTTTTGCTGCTCATTATTTATGCCTGTTTATTATTTATCATTCACCAGTATTGTTGTTGGAATATGAAGAGTGACAGAAATTTCCAGTTCTTTAAGTCACTGACATTTCCCCCATTTTTAAATAATTGCAGCAGAGGGGGAGAGAGGGGGGCAGGGAGGGAGGGACAGAGAGAGAGAGAATTGTCTTTCTACAGTTTCAGTGAACAAGTTTGACAATAGGCCTGTCATCACAATTTGCTGGAGTCAAGTTCTTTAGTGGCTCATCCATAGTATTTGTCCTAAGGTTTGCCGTAGTTGCCATTAAATACACCACTGCAAAGTTCAGTTGCATTATTAAACCCTTAAGTTGCCAATTAGTTCATCAGCAATTGTTAGAATGAAGTGTTGATGCAGGTCAAGGACATCTGCAGGGGAGTGTAAAAAAAATCAATTATAGTTGCAAACAAAAATACTTTAGGTTATTAGATTTACTGTGTGTAGTGGATTTATCTCCGGTTTACAACTGGATAGAATTGCGGCTTAGAGATATATGGAAATTTCGATAAAACAAAAGTATTGTTCAATCTTAATATCTGTTTTTATTTTTTTCCTCCCTTTGTTTTTTTCCTTTCCAAAGGACATGGGATAGTAAGACATTATTGTCTGATGTTTTTAAATATAACATATATTATCTCACAGAATGCAATATTTTTCAAATACTACTGACTGATTGCCAGCGATGTTCAAATTATATCCCAATCATTTCCAAAGGTCCATGATGATTGCTACTTTATTTTGAGATAGTCATTCTATTTCTATTTGCAGGCATTTACATTTTGTGATTTTTCTCTAGTTCTTTCTCTTCTCTACTGCTGAATCCAGGTATTGAGACATCTACTAACCAGGCATTTTTGTCTTTCTTATATGGGATATTATGTAGCAGGTGCTTGTTTGTTGGAGTTGTAAAGTCCCGGTTTCGTCATTTCATATTACTGGATTAACTTGCAGTCAATTATCATTTTTGCAGGTATTCCAGTGTACCACTCTTGCTACTTTGTCATGCCATTGTTTAGTCAGTCTGTGCAATCTCCTTGCAACAGCTTACCAATGGTCCACCGTTTGCAGAGATAGCTTTCGTTGTGTGTTGCTGTCTTCTCAATTCTGGCTTTGAATGCATTTGTTCATAAGTTTGATCCTATGCAACCAGAATTATCCCCTCTGTCTCTTTCTTCAACTTTCCTGCTTTTAGCTATTGCCAGATCTTGTTATTTACTATACTTTGCCTGCTACTTTTTTAATGTACATGCCAGTTGGATCTATCCAGTATTTAGTAAATTGTCATGATATATTAGTGTCAGTGCATCTTCTTCGCTGTTCTTCAGTTATTCTTCCAATTCTCTTCTTTCTTCTTCAACTGTGTGGCGGACATTCAACATTCCATGCCTACCTATTTTCCTTGGTTAGTAGAGTTTGTCAACATTGCTGCATGTATGAAAGGCATTCTTTATTGCCATTATTTTTCTGGACTTCCTATCCAGGATTTTTAGTTTGCTTAACTCAAATCCACTATTCCTGGTCTGTATCTAATGACTGGGATTGCCTAAGTGTCACTTGCCTTGATTTCTTGCATTGACTTTGGACTTTAAGATCTTTATTCTTATAACGTATTTACTTCTATTTTTTTCTTGATTTCAAGGTGCCTGATGTTTGTTAGCTTGAAAGCCACAGGTATTTGTAGTGATAATCTTTATCTAGACCTCTGATGTTATTTCCATAGGGCAGTGATGGTGAACCTTTTTTTCCTCGAGTGCCAAAAGAGGCTGGACATGTGCTATTGGACCTGCGCGAGTACCCACACCCATAATTCAATGCCTGGAGAGGGTAAAAACAGCTACCCACACCCCCCGGAGGCACTCTGGAGGTCAGAAATGACCTGTTTCCAAACTTCTGTTGGGCCCAGTAAGCTCACGTTTCACTGTCCCCAAGCTCCAAAGGCTTTCCTGGAGCCAGGGAAGGGCAAAAATGCCCTCCCCCATCCCCCGGAGGCTCTCTAAAAGCCAAAACCTCCCTCCCAGAGCCTCTGTACAAGCCAATAATCAACTGGGCAGCACAGACATGCATGTTGGAGCTGAGCTAGAGCAATAGCTCGCGTGCCACCTGTGGCACCCGTGCCATAGGTTCACTATCACTGCCATAGGGCCTCCTGATTGTTTCAATTTTCACTATTTTTGCCAGGTCCAATTTCTATTGCAGCTGGGTATATACTGGATGTGGACAGTGTTGAGCAAAGATACTCTTTCAGATGGTGCTTTTCCATATAACTTTGTGGTAGATTTTTTTTTTCAATGTTTGTTGGCCTTATTGACAGAGGGATCAGTGCAATGTCAAATAGTAGGGGTTATAGTGAGTCTCCTTGAAAAATTGCTCTCTTGATATTAATTAATCATTGACCAGCAATTGTGTGTTCCATTGTGCCATTAATATTTGCACAAATTTTCTGATATGTCTAGTGACTCATGTTATTTCTAGGCACTTGATTATCCAATCATGTAGCAATTGGAAAGTTGCTGGTAACATAGGTAATTTGCCTGCATTTAGCTGGTGGTGTAACTGACCTGGTGCTTTCAGATCTTTTATTGTCAGATGGGTTTTGCCAGGTGTTAACCAGTCTTTGCCAGTCTTCAATTACACTGCCTTGCAGTATGTTCTTAAATTGCTCAGCAATGGGTGAGGTCAGCCATACGTTTCAACCCAAAACTATGTGATTCATCTTCATCTGTGACAACCAATTCTTGATCCTCCTTGCCCCCTTTCCCTCATATCTACTGTTATTACAAGTTCTTTTCTTTCAGCTTTTTTCCCTCTTATCTTAGCTGCCTTCTTATTGTATTTCTTTGGGTTGTCCCATAGCTGTGGTTATGGGACAATCCAAGAAATAGTGTTTCACTATATTTTTTTTAATCAGGTGTTGACTGGTTTACTCTAGGCTCGCCATTGACGGATTCTTTCTGGTTCAGCTGAAATTGGAGATTTCTCATATAGTGTGCAATTGGACAAACACCCATTTCTGGGAATGTTTGGAAGAGGTGAAAGAGAAAGTTCAGTGCTTCATATCTAGAAACTCCATAGTTGTGCTTGCCTTTAAATTTTAATTTCTTTTTCTATTATTCAAGCTGTAGCAACATGTTAGCAAGTACAAGAGATGGATTAGACTTCAGGAAAGAGAATTGCCTTGATTTGTTCTGAGAAAATCTTTCATTTATAAAATACAATTTTATTTTATTTTATTTTAAGGTAGGAGGAGACTGAGAATCATGTTGGCAATGCCATGACACATTTAGACTGAAGCATTAGAGCATGTAATGCTTGTAATGTTCAGAGATGGCAATCAAAGACCTTTCCCCCTCTCATTCCTAAGGGCTTACAGATATTCTTGCACTTCACACTTCAGTCACTTAATGTGAATATACCATTTCAGTGAATTGCTTCCTGTCTGTTAGTGATATTTACCGATTTGTACTGCTGTGCTCCATGTGCCTTTAACATATAGCCATGCTGGCCACATGACCATGGAAAATGTGTTCGGACAGTGATGGCTTCCTCAGCCCAGTAAAAGAGATGAGCATCACCCCTTAAAGTCAGACACAACTGGACAGGGAAGTCTTTACCTTTATTTACTGCAGTTTTTGGTTGGCTCCAAAGGAAAGGGGAAAGGTCAGTCTAAATCACTTAAGAATTATTTCAGAACTTTATAAAATTCAGAACTGACTAGAATTGCAGTGGTTATACTGTGAGTGTGCAAGATGAATTCAATAGAAAATTGAGAACAGACCTGGTATAGGTGCCCTCAGCATTCAAAGCTAAGAAACAGGTGACAAAATGTTCTTCATCCAGAGGGGCAGGAAAGAGACACAGAATTGTCATGAACTGAAATACAAATATTCATAAATTCTGTAGTATTTCACCATTGTCTTTATAAGACTTTCTTTCATATCTGCAATGAATACGATTATTTGAAAAATATCCTTTAATCTCCTGCTGATAAATCCATGAGTATTCACTTATGTCATGCCCATGGTGAAGCTTTGATACCAAATCATATAAAGTTAGTGTCAGGCACAAAAATCTAGATTCACACTTGGAAGTTCTAAATCACTGATTTATTGCTAAAATCTGTGCATCAAAATCTCAGACTGACAGTTTGCACCTGGACAAAATTAGATAAAGGCCAACAATTTTGGGGGAGGTGAAGTTCATTCTTTGAGACTACATAAGGATTCTAAAATGATGCCTTGTTTAATTTCTCCTCTTGGCTTCTGCCAGCCTCTCTCATACAGTTAGGCAGTATAAAGTCTGGATTCAGGCCTAGATAGAGGCAAAACATCATACAAACTAATGACAGGGTTACCAGCCATCAATGGACAAGGGAATACCAATCTTCTTTCAACAAGTTGAAGACCTCTCCTTGTTTGACCCTTGTTCCTTGTTTGAATCCCTAGGGCTAGTGTCACAGATTCTCAGCATCCACCTGACACCAGAAGCTTCATATAATCAAAACTACAAAATAAAAACATTCCCTTCAGAATTGTAGCAGATCTGTTTTGTACAAAAGTTTCATATATTAACAACATATTGGAAAATCTTGATGCCGGAAAGAAGAAGGGACAGGTTTAGAGTCTCCAGATGACATCTGCTTCTGGGATCATTCCTGACATGTAGAAGGAAATATTCTTCTTCCCTTCTCCTTTCATCTGGAAAGCTGATGCCTTTGTCCATGCCTCTGTTGCCTAAGGAAAAAGACATATTTTCCTCAGAAAATATAGAATTCTTTAAACAGAGAGGCATGGTGAAATCTTCTAAATAATTTTCAAAGCATAACATTCCAGATATTTTCTTGGTTTTTTTCTTTTGACATCATCAGCCAACATGGTGGTTGCACAAATACTTATTTCTGCTTAATTCATACTTGCATGCTTAGTAGTTTAACTATTATAAGCATGCAAGTCATTTCCCATCACTCCCCATCTGTATTTTCCAAATCATTCAATATCAACAATAATTAGTATTATGGGAGATTCCATTCTATATCCTACAATGAGTTTCAAAGACTTTTTATAATTTCTGCGATGTTGGCTCCTTCTTATTTCTTCCTGGGGGATACAGGTGGAGACAATGATGCAGTTTGATTATACAGAATTTAATGAAAGTGTGGTCCAGCCAGCTGTATTGCTTCTGCTTTGAAGCACCCAATTGCTTCTTCTGTGAAGCACCCAACATAGAGAACATAGAATAATAGAGTTGGAAGAGTTAATGGCAGCAAGTCCAGGCTTTCAATTAGCCTGAGCAGCTGCTCTTCATTGCCCTCTCAGCTGCTGCATTTGCTTCGGGGTAGACTTTTTAAAAAAGAAGAATGGCTGGTTTTAGTTTTCTGCATTGTTTTAGTGGGTCCTGGTGCTGTCCTTTTGGGGTGTACTTCCCTCACTCTTTTTGAAAGCCTCTAGTGATGGCAAGCTATTCCATTGGTTGATTGGTCTCAGTAGGAAATTTCTCCTTAGTCCTTTCTGTCTTCGAATAGTTTCCACCCATTGTTCCTTGTTGTGTCTTTTACTGATTTTGAAAATAAATTGACTCCATCGTTTTTGTAGGAGCCCCTCAAATTTCATGACAGAACAATGAATAAGTAGAACAGCTTGCCTCCAGAAGTTGTAAATGCTCTAGCACTGGAAGTTTTAAAGAAAAGATTGGATAATCATTTGTCTGAAGTGTAGGGATTCTTGCCTAAGCAAGGGGTTGAGCTAGAAGACTCCAAGGTTCTTTCCAACTTTGTTATTATATTCTATTTTAAATATTGGAAGAGGGCTATTTTATTGTGAGTTGGACTAAGGAGAAATTTCCTAAGGGTGAGACCAATCCAGTTGGCCATGCCCACCCAGTCACATGACCAAGTCATGCCCACCAAGCCACACCCACAGAACCTGTAGGAAAAACATAGCAGTGTTGCAAACAAGTGCAATTTTAAGTTTTAAAACTACACTAAAACTTTTGGGACATCCTGTGTGTATTAAATGTGAAAATTAGAAATATGTGACATGGAACTACTCATATGGAAAAATATAAAACTGAATGAAATTAAACTTTACAGATTTTCCTATTCTTAGATTAAGTGTGATGTGTGAGTCTCTTTAACATTTCTGAGCAAGAGCTTCATTTATCAGAATTTCTTTTTCCATCAATCATAAAATGATGGAAATTGAACTTATAAGATGTTCCTGAAATGGCTTGTTATTAATGTTGCATTTAAAATTCATTGTAATGATCAGGAAAGTTTTTTGTAATTATTCTTATTAGAATTGGGCTTTCATTAAATCAGACAGTTCATTTTTGTAGTCCTGGGATAGCATAACCTTTCAGGTTATTCTATTATTAATTAGTTGCTATAAAAGTATCAATAAAATATCTTTATTACAATGTTCAAAGTCAATCATTTTACAATGTAGCCCAGGTTTTGGATGCTAAAAAAGGAAGCTGACATTAAGATAGGCAATATTTATTGCCTAGCATAACCCTGTAAAACTGGACTGCTATCATATCCACCAGGCAGTAAGAAAAAGAAAATTTTTAATTTTTAAAACAAAGGGTTGTGATGTTTGCTCTAAAAGAGGTAAGGAGAAGGGTCAGATGACCCAATCCATTTCTCATCTCTTTGCCAATATAATTTAATTTCCTTTGCTATTACTACTGGTATAATGAACTTACACATTTATGCTTTGAACATATTAGTTGAAAGCTAAAGATTTGTGGTAATTATCAGATTAACAAAAGAATATCTAAAGCTCCTTTTTAAGACTCCGTATTAAATTCAGGGCAGAGTTAAATGACTGGATGTAGCTGAGTGTTTATTGGCCAAATGCCTTTCCTAATGCCTACAGGAGTAGGAGTTTTTTTTCTTTGTGCTCTGGGAGAAAAACATCTCCTGCTACCTAGGATTGAACTTTCAACCTTCTAAAGGGGAGACGAGCACCTTCACCATTAGACCACCGTGCTGCTCTAACAAAAACAACAAGCATAAATAAAAAACATTATTAAAATAATTTTTATAGGGATGCCTTCTCCTCTTCCTCTATATTTATTTCCCGAAATATCAACCTAAATATTTGTACTTGGCATTGAAAATTAAACACTGAAAGTAATTGCTGGTATCTGTATAAATAATTTTAACTATTATTTTTATTTGGTCACGTTATACTCTTTTCTTAAAAACTATATTCCAAATGTCTAATAATTTTGTAATGTGGAATCATTGCTGGAAGAGTAGGGAAATCATTTATGTCTCTCAATCTAGTTTATGATTGCATCTTCTACTCAACTAAACTGAGTGTTCATGGGATAACGGATCTTCATTTAGTATATTCATCTGTTTATTCATTTATTTGATTTAGATGTTATCTAAATCCGGACTGGCTTTGGTTGGCTCAGAAGTGGGATAAAAAAGCAAATTTAAAAGGAACAAGATGATGAATTTCATTAAAAACACAGAGATATAAAAAAATATCAAGCTAGATATCCAGCTATCTAGCCCAGGGCTTGGGGAAATACCCAGCCATGACTTTAAGAATCTCCAGAAAGTACTCTTTTTGGATCTGGATAGATGACAATATTCTTTTGGTTTATTATTTATCAATGGTTTATTGAACCATTTCCAATAACAGGTGAGGGCTATTGGAAATGGTTCAAGAGTTCACACACACACACACACACACACACACACACACACACACACAAGGCTGGGTTTTTTTTCTCTGTTATTATTTGGGTGCTTTTTACCATATGCTTTAAATCAAGAGTCATTGCTCTCTTTCTCTCTCCCTCTCTTGCTCTCTCTCTCTTTTTCTCACTTTCTCTCCCCCTCTCTTTCTATCTCGCTCTGTCTGTTGCTCTCTCTCTCTTTTTCTCTCTCTCTCTTTCTCTCTTGTTTTCTTTCTCTCTCTCTCTCTTCCTTTCTTTCTCACTCTTCCTTTCTATCTCTGTTCCTTTCTTTCTCACTCTTCCTTTCTATCTCTCTTGCTTTCTCTCTTGTTCTCTCTCTTGCTATCTCTCCCCCCCTCTTTCTCTCTCTCTCTTTCTTACTTACTTTCTCTCTCCCTCTCTCTTTCCATCTTGCTCTGTCTTGCTCTCTCTCTCTCTCTCTCTTGTTTTCTTTCTCTCTCTCTCTCACTCTTTCATTCTATCTCTCTTGCTTTCTTTCTCTCTCTTGTTCTCTCTCTTGCTATCTCTCTCTCTCCCCCTCTTTCTCTCTCTCTCTTTCTCACTTATTTTCTCTCTCCCTCTCTCTTTCCATCTTGCTCTGTATGTTGCTCTTTATCTCTCTCTTTATCTCTTGTTTTCTTTCTCTCTCTCTTGCTTTCTCTCTCTCTCACTCTTTCTTTCTATCTCTCTTGCTTTCTTTCTCTCTCTTGTTCTCTCTCTTGCTATCTCTCTCTTCCCCTTTTTTTCTCTCTCTCTTTCTCACTTACTTTCTCTCTCCCTCTCTCTTTCCATCTTGCTCTGTCTGTTGCTCTCTCTTTCTCTCTCTGTCAGTGAGGGGGCTGTGAGAGTGCTTTCTCTGAGTGTTTCGGGAACGCCTGCACTGCCTCTACTGCAGCCCCTTTGCTGAAAGCTCCGGATGAAAGCGCTCCCAGCGAAGGGGCTGCGAGAGGAACGGGGCGGGCATTCCCGAAGCGTGCGGAGAAAACCCTCTCGCAGCCCCCTGGCTGGGAGCACAGATGAGGAGGAGAAGCCGCAGCCGCCACCGCCATGGGAGAAGTCGCGCCCCAAGGCGGGAGGTGGAGAAAGCTGGAGAGGGGGTGGATCGGGCAGGCAGGGGGTAGCGGTGAGAGGCCAGGGGCACGAGGGGGCCGGAGACACCGTGGGGAGGCAGGGGCGGCTGCGGCTCCGTGGCTGGCAGGGGGATGGGGAGTGCGCGCAGCACCTCCGCACTTTCGTCGCTCCCTGCCCCCAACTCCAAGGCCTGGCTCCTTGCGCACCCTTGGAAAAGGGTGTGCAGGGGGTATTTTGGGGCGCACGCGTGCCCGCATGCACAGCTTACAGGGAACAGTGATTGCTACATGCTGGACAGTTGAAGCATCTAAATAGTCTTTGAAGGCAACTCCATGTGAAACACATCTCAGTAGTGTAGCCTGATAACCAGGACATGATTATCTGAAGGGTCTCCTGATACAGAAAAGGGGGCAACTGGTACAAAGCCCTTCCTGACCATAGATGCAAGCTGCACATTGTGAACAGGAGCTTTGAGTCCAAGAAACCTCCCAAATTGTTCACTATTATTGAATGGGGAAATACAATAAATTAGAGTTAGAATATCCCTAGATCTAGATGGCCCTAATAGCTACATACTTGGTTTTGACATGATTAAGTTGGAAATAGTTCTTCCCCATCCAAGCCTGCTTAGGTGCCAGGCACTGAAACAATATCTTGGCAGCCTTATTTTGCTGGTCTGCAGTTGAGGCTAGTGGGTGACCTGATTTGGCAGTTTCACATAGATATTGAATAGGAAGAGAGAGAGTATCATGCTTTTTGCAGCCCATAAAGGAGCTACGGAGTAGTGACCTGGCCAGTGGTGGGATTCAGTTGGTAATGAAGTGGGCAATGGAGCGGTTGGTGCAAGGGAAGGAAAAGGCCGCTTTCCCTCTTTCTTTCTTCTCCCTTCTTCTCCTCCTTCTCTCATGCCGGCTGTTCCATTGTCTGTTTCTCCATTGAAGCTGCACTGCACTGGATCCTCTTGTTAAGCAGGGGGTGGGGGTTAATTTAATAACCGTTTCATCCCGGGGTCAGGTTGAACCATGCCTCCCATGAGCCAAGAGTCAAATTTCTCTATCAGATCCGAAACCTTGAGACTAAATTCTTAACATACATACTGTTGTGGTTTATAGCAATAAAGTAGCTAAGGACACTTTCCTAGACTAATGTGACATGCATAATCAACAGAATTATATGAAAATGTGAAATCAAGCCTTTGTTTCTGCTGACAAAGCTATGCTGACATAGCTCCTAAAATACTTAGGTATTCCATATGTGCCAAGCAAAAACATGTAGGACATATTACAGCTAAAAGCTTTAAAGATAAAGTTGGTGCTAGCCAGAAGCAAGAATAAGTGGATATCTCTACGTATCTTTGAAATGAAACTCAGCAGGTAGAATCATCCCTCCTAACTTAAAAGACATTGCACATTGGTGTGCTAAGGAAAGATTTTTAAATCCTGCTGCTTTCTTTCACATAGCTGTAATTACGTATGAATCTCGGGGGAAAGGTCTTAAAATCTCTGTCCTTACAACATATTATCCATAATGTAGCATCTTTGCTAAACGACTGTAAGTGTGGTAGTTTCTTCTGACATGTTCTTAGGCATTTCTGCTTTTAGATTAACTGTATAAAATGTAGCCATTGACTTTTCAATTAAGAAAATCAGTCTGTGTTATTATCATTAATCCACGTAATTCCAACACATGGGTGACTTGCAAAGAAGTGAAAATAGAAAACTGCCTTTGGAGTCAAGTATTGATCTCTTGTGTTCCTGAGAAAAATTCTTTATTTAAAAGGCGAGAATCAACAAGAAGAAAGAGAAAAGACAATTCTGCTAGAAATACTGTTTAATGGAATGCATGTACTATTATGGCCTAGATCAGTCCTCAACTGCATATTGCTAAGAATATGTATCTTCTTTGGGGTCTCCTTTCTTTGAAAGATAGTTATTGAATGTCATTTTCTCAGTATGTATAACGTTATTTCACACATATAAAGCTCAGCATAAGAGTTGTAACATTCCTGAGATATTTTTGTTCTCTGTAAGATTCTTAGTGGCCTTTTTGTCTCTTTTTATTTGTTGAGAGAAGGGTTAGCATTTTGCTTCTTTCCCATCTAGCCTATCTTAAAATTGCAAGCTAATCTAGCTGATTGAATTTATGGAGGAAGATGACAAAATACGAGGCAGGATAATCTCCTCTTTTTGGGTAATCCACCAAACCTATGAGTCCTACCTCTTCAGACCTGGATTATAGGGACTGGATTACCCATAAAGGCTACACCTTTCTTTAAAATGAAGGCATTCCTGAAGGCAATTCCTAAAATGCAAAGCCAATGTATATAATAACAATTCCAGGCATTTTCACATAACTGTTCTAATTCATTCCAGGTTTGCCTCAAGATTGAATTACCTGTAATTCAGTCTTAACCATAAAGCAAGTTGTACACAGATAGCTTTAGTTGCATAAGGAATTTTTGCAGTAGTGGGGACTAAATCCCAGCACAACCAGTTCACTCATGCGCACATGCATGCGCAACACTCCTGTGGATACACAGAAGTGTCCCAGGTGGATCAGCATAGCCTTCAACCATTGCCACTACTGGTTTGCTCCCAGGAGCAACCAACTGCTGAATCTTTGTAACCATGGCTACTAGTTCTAACATTAAGAGTTTCCAAACATTATTTTCTTCTAATCTAATTAACTAGATAAATTATATTAATTAATTATATTAATCTAGACCAGAGGTTTCATTGAGGGCTCAACTACAGTGGTGGGCTCCTACTGGAACAGCTAATTATGTGCAACTCCGTGGCTCTGGCACGCAAGTGTGATATTGAGCACAATTTTGCTTTCTGCACCTATGCAGGATGCAAAGTCTTCCACGGGGATGCACATTTCAATGGGTTTTTTTGCTTCCCCACTTGCAGAAAAAAAAACCTCTCAGTGAAATGTGCATGCGCTTGCATCCCCATGCAAGGTTTTACTACCTGCACAGGTGTTGGAAACAAAATTGTACTTGATCCCGCATTCGTGCACCAGAGCCGCAGAGCTGCACACAATTACCCATTCTGGTAGGAACTCACCACTGGCGCAACAGGGTTGTGTTTGATCTTGGGCAGTGGGGAGGGCATAGCCAGGGTGAGCATGGCCAGCTAGACATCACTTATGTCAGGAGAACCTGTAGTGGCCCGGTCTGGATTGGGGCGAATCCTCCTGTAGCCCTCTGCCAGAGAAAATTGAGCTTGTGTCTCTCCTGGGCTCCATTTTTGCTGGCACAAGAACCGTAGACCAGTCCTTTGCTGTTTCTAGGACAGCCCTGTGGGCCAGATTTTGCCCCCGGGCCTTTAGTTTGACACTGCTGATCTAGATTAAGGTTGGGCCAAATTCAGAGTCAGGGCATACAATAATACATAAAGCAATGGTAGAGAAAATTGCTCCACTGATTCATGATATATCTTTCCTCTCCTGAAAGATAGATAATGCCCCAGGAAGATAACATCTGAAAGCTTGAGAATTTAAATCAAATTCTTAAGGTGTTCAACAATGAACTTAATTCCAGTAGAAAGAGGATGGGAGAAACATTGCTTTAGAGAAGTCTATAATTGTACAGTTTCTTTTTTCTAGAATGACAAGAAGACTAAGCTTTGATCTTGTTTTGCTTGTACTAGAATAATTAAATATAGATGTGTCTGCTACTTATATAATGCTTTAAGCCAAGCTAGGTAGCTATCATATCCATACATGTCTTACCCCTGCCTCCCATTTCAGGTGTATCCAAAGGCAAGTGAATGCCTGAAAGGACTAAATTCTGTTGAAAACCATGGAGCATGACACATTGCTAATTTGAAACTGTAGAATTTTCTAGGACATAAGCAAACCTAATGTTCTGTGGATTTATAGATATGTACTTTTGTGGCAGATACTCAATAGAAAACAGGCACTTGATGCTTACAATGGGAAGAGAGCATTTCCTTAACTTCATTGTTTCTCAGAAGGAAATGGTCCTTCCTCCATAGGTAAGTGTGCACTGGATTATAGTCCAAACTGAGTTTTGTTTACGACCACAATGGAGCCAAAATTTATGTTGCTAAGTGAAACATTTGTTAAATGAGTTTTGCCCAGTTTTACAACTTTTCTTGTCTTAAGTGAATTCCTGCAGTTGTTAAGTTAGTAAGTGAATCTAGCTTCCCCATTGACTTTGCTTGTCAGAAGGTCACAAAAGAGGATCACATGACCTGTGATAAATATATACTAGATGCCAAATGTCTGAATTTTGTGTTCTGAACCATTCAAAACCTCCAGGTTGGAAACAGGAACTTGTCAATGAATGTCAAGGATGGAGCAAATAATAGTTCATGTGAAATTTCTCCAGTTGTCTGGTATGCATACCAGTTATTTTTTAAAAATACAGAATTTACAGAATTCAGTACTTGCTTTTATTTGAGAGGAGGGTAAGAAATAAATGATGTGTATTAGTACCTCAATGACAGATTTGATACTGTACGTAAATATTATTGAATCCACAATCTAAACTTATTTGACTGTACCACTAATAAGGTAGGGAACTTTAAAAAAATGAACTTTTATCTCAATGAATCTATCAATAAATCTCCTGAAGACAGGAATTTCCTTCTAACGAGTCTAGTGAAAGGCCTGACAGAGTTTAGAGTTGCCACATCCACTAATCCTGGCAGTACTTTCTATGACTTAACATAATATGATATAAAGTATTTTCTTGGAACAGTTACCAACATAAGTATTTAATGCATTCAACCCCCTCCCATTACTATGGGAGTAGTGAATGTCTGTGGTGTGAACCAAATTCAGTGTTTCAGACAGTCAAGCAGATTGGATATATATTCATCCAATTTTTCAGTAATTATATTAACATTTAGTGGTGCCTTCTCTTTTTTTGTAATCTGATCAACTTTCAAAAGGGTCACAAATGGAGAATCTGTTTCAATGTAGTTTCGAGCACACATTTACAAGTAATGCAGGTCAGACAAGTCAGGCTTCTCTGCTGTCATTCTTGGAATGATACATGACTATGGTAGACTCATGTTTTTAGTTGAGAAATCTCCTACTTGGTAACAGTAATTGAATGGATGGGGAATTGCAAAGGAGAACAGTAAACAGGGAAGCTCACTGAGTATGGATTATATTTACTTACTGTTGTGATTCAGCCTGAGGCTCCTCAGGGAATGGCTGAAACTCTGCCAGATCCATGCTTGGAGGGGGAGGGGGAGGAACAGAAGGAGGAGGAGGAGCAGGCAGACGGGGAAGAGGAATGTCAGGACGAGGAGGAGGGAGAACAGCCTGAGACCCCCGGGGGGGAGCTCTCCCCAGCGAGTAGCCTGGAATCATTAGATGAGAATGCACAAGCCATCATCGATATGAGGCAGAGAAGGACAGCACAACGAAGGGGACAATTAGCCAGGTATTTCCATCCCTAATAGGCAACAGCTGGGTTTGGGTGTAGTTCTCCTCAGAAAGGTTGAAAAGGCAGGCCCGCCCTTCCTGTATTGTGGAGAGTTATCTTTTGGGAGTCCTGTGACCTTGCTTCGATCCTTGGCGTCTCTGATTCTGGCTTGTGGCCTCGAAGGCTGAAAACTTGGGGGAGGCGTGGGTTTTATTATCTACAGTGGTGTGTGTGCCAGCAAGAAGCCTGTTGTATTGTCTGGCCGTCGTGACTCTTCTGTGAAGCTTCATAGCATTCCAGTTTGTAAGAACAGTTTTTGTTATCTGTGTTTGTTTTCAAAGATATAAAATGACTTTGCTTTTTATCAGCGTGTCTGGATACTCTTTTTAGTTGGTGTTGGCATCTGGGGGAAACCCAGACAGAACACTTACTAAATCAATTTATATAGTTGCCCAAATGACATGAGTCAGGCCAGTGATGGGCTGCCAAAATTTTTACTGCCACACTGTGGGCATGGCTTGTTTTGTGGGTGTGGCTTGATAGTCATGTGACTGGGTAGGAGTGGCTTGCTAACCAAGTAACCAGGTGGGAGTGGCTTGACAATCATGTGACCAGGGGCAGTATAAAGGTCATGTGACTGGGTGGGAGTGGCTTACCAACCTATATAAGTTTTCAAATAGGTGCTTAGATTCTTTTTCAGTTGATTAAGACACATTATTTGAATAGACACAAAAAAGACAAATGATTATTTTTTGAGGAGCCCAATAATATTTTAAGGTTTTGTACTGAACCTTTCTTTAATTGATATAAAAGTTCAGTTTAGATAAAGATTAAAATGATTAAAATGTTTATGGGTAAAAAGCATATTATTTAATTATTTCCTGTTTTAAAAGTAATGAAGGATCATACTAAGGTACTAGAGAAGGAAGGACAATAAAAAACTATTAAGTATACAATACTTGCATAAACTTGCTACCCCCACTGCATCCCCCCCACCCTGTGGGGGCAGCAGCCCATTATTGATACTTTCCTCCTAAGCAATAAAACTTACAATCCACAAGGCAATTTCATTCAGCCAAAAACTGATGTCCTTAAGATTAGATTTCTGACCCAGAGCTTCTCCCACCTCCTGTGATGACCAAGAAGGCATATCTGCCACGATGGATTCATTGGGCACATCCAGCACCCTGAATCACACCTGGAAAAAAATTTTGTAGTACAGTTTTTGCAATAGTGATGCTTCACAAGAGTAACCTGAAGAGTATCCATAACTGCTGCACTATTCTGAACCAATAGTCAACATCTGGATACTATGCTCCTGGCTATATTAGAAGCTAAGAACAAACATGGATAGAACATATTGAGTAGGGTTATTGTGGTGAAAAAGTAGATCAGGGGTGTCAAACTTGCGGCCCATGGGCCGGATGTCCACCCCCATTTTAGCAAAGGGGGAAAAGTCACAATACAATGGGGGGGGGGTGTTTGTGAGTATTTAGTCAGACACCAATTGTGCAAGTTTAAAAAGATGAGAGAGGCCTGTAAATGACATCATAGGTAAACCTCCAACTATCAGAGACAATATGAGAAAACACATCCAGAAAATCACATTGCTTGATTTTTAACGAATTTATTTGCGAATTATGGTGGAAAATAAGTATAAGTGTCTGAATTTTGATCAATGTGACTGTAATGGTCATAAGTGTGAAAAATAATCATAAGTAATTTCCAGTGCTCTTGTAACTTCAGATGGTCACTCAATGAACTATTGTAAGTCAAAGGCTACTTGCAATTGGACTATAAGGCATAGGCTCCTATCAGTAATTAATTCATTATTATTATTATTATTATTATTATTATTATTATTATTATTATTATTATTACAAAAGTGCTATATAGTGTCCAGTTTCAGGAGAGAAGCATTTGGCTATTCAGAAGAAAATCTGGTTTGAGGGAAGAAAAGTTTCAGTACAAAAATATATTTATTTAATGAGGCCACGTTACTGAAAAAAATATGGACATTTCATGGTAAATTAATATTTACTCTGATTGTTAGGAGGGAAAAATCCCCTAACCAGCAGAATATATCCCTTAACAACCAGAATTACCCTGAAAACATCTACAAGGAACTGCTGATTGAAAAGAGGAACCACTGTTCTAGAGAAATAAATCCTCTAAGGGAGGAAGGTATCAAGACTGCAGGAATAGTCCTGGACCTAAGAAAAATGGTTTATTTCCCGAGGGGGAATGATCAGGACATAGAAGCTCATATACTTTAAATATATGTTACATGTAAATGAACTGTAAAAACTATTATGCTTGGGAACCTTAGGGGGAATATAAAGAAGCAGCTACAGATAAGGTGGATGGGTAGTATAACAATAAAATAAATTAAAGGAATGCCCTTGGAACAGGTACAAGTTAGTAGAGACAGTAATTCTTTGCCGGTATCAGTATCAGGGATAAAGCCTGACTTGGTGACATCTGGCTAAGTAGTGTTGGGATTGGGGCTGGGAACTATTCTCCCTTCAGTGATATTCATATCATTTGGGTTAAAATGCATGATTTTCCCATTAGGACTAAGCTTTAGGATGAAAGCAAATCTCAGATGATCACAGCTACAATCAGATGAACATATAAACATGTACTGTGTCTGTCCTGGGTGTTTTTTCTCTCTGAGTGTGCCTTTCCTCTGATCAATCCTTTCAAAGAGTTCTCCTTTTAATTTCCAAGTAACTGCATAGTGTGCCACCTGGTTTTCAGCTTCACTTGTCAGCTGGTGCCAAGTGTGGTTTTGGTAGAGAGTTTTATTCACAGACATATCTATCCTTGAATGCAGCTCTCTTGGGAAATATGCTTATACAGTATACAGATTCTTCCATCCTATAGACCCATGATGGCAAATCTGTGGCACACATGCCACAAGTGGCACGCAGAGCCATATCAGAGGGCACATGAGGTATTGCCCTAGGTCAGCTCCAGCGCACATGCATGTGCTGGCCAGTTGACTTTCAGCCTTCTTTTTGGCTGTTTTCAGTGTCTCCAGGCTTCTGGGGAAACCTCCTGAAGCGTGGGGATGGCGAAAAACGGCACAATGGGCCAACTGGAAGTTCATTTCCAAACTTCCATTTGGCCATTTTTCTCCATCCCCAGGCTTCAGGAATCCATTGTGAGGCATGTGCGCGCGTGCAGGAGATTTAGTGGGGGAGGCAGTGTGCATGTGTGAGGGTTTTGGCACACGAGCCAAAAAAGGATCACTATCATTGCTATAGACAATAGTTATTTGCTACATCTCAAACAGAGTTTATTTTTTTATTGCTTGCAGCAGGCAAAAAAAAAAAGCAGTGCATCTACTAACTGCCATAATTATGGAGAAGTGTATGTCAGCTTTCATGCAAATTAACAATCATCAATTATGTCACTTGGTTCATTAATATTTTGTTGAAACAAACCCACAGTTGAATGATCCTGAACATATTTAGGCTGGAGTCATTTCTATTAAATTTTGTGAAATGTATGTCTTTGTAAATATGCTCATGATTATTGTCTAAGCCTGGCTAATTTCATACAATAAAGCCATTCAGTATAAACTCAGGAAAAAGTGAACATGTTGCTCTTATTGTTAGATGAAGAAAGTTTGGGAGATGTTTGAAAAAAATATTTCAAGAAAAGAAGGTCATAGAACAGTGTCGACGAACCTATGGCACATGTGCCACAGATGGCACATGGAGCCATATCTGCCGGCCCACAAGCTGTTGCCCTAGCTCCAGTGCACATGTGCATGCCAGCCAGCTGATTTTTGCGGGAAGCTTCTGGAAGCTGGGAAGGATGAAAAATGGGCCTACTGGACCCACCAGAAGTTGAGAAATGGGCCATTTTCGGCCTCCAGAGGGCCTCCAGGGATTGGGGGAGGCCATTTTTGCTCTCCCCAAGAATTGAATTGTGGGTGTAGGCATTTGTGCATGTGTGATAGCAGTTTTTGGTATTCAAGGAAAAAAAGTTTGCTGTCACTGGCATGGAATGTCAAAAAAAAATCAAGAGATACTAGTTAGGCTTAAGTTGAAATTCTCTAGTCATGAAATGTAGAATGAAAATGCTGCTTGGAAGTATGCTTGAATGGATATCAAGCTTCTGAATATTGAATAGATATGAATCCAATCTGTACATCTCTACATCTAATGCAACATATCAGTAGACAATTATGGGGGAAAATATTGATAGTGAAAATACATCACAACTTTATTGTTGCTTCTACAATGTAGGAATGATCACTGTTAAGCTCCATATTTCTGTTTCTATGCAAGACAGTTGTTAAATGTTTTCCCCATAAGCTGTGTGTCCCATTTTACAACTTTTCTCACCATAATTGTTAAGCGAATCACTGTACCTGTTAAATGAATCAATGTAGCTGTTAAGTGAATCATCCAGATGTTAAGTGAATCTGGCTTCTTTCATTGCCTTTGTCAGAAGACAGCTGGGAGGGTTACAAATGTTGATCACATGATGCCAGGGCACTCAGTTGCCAAATGTCCGAATTTTGATTATGTAGCCATGGGGATGTTGCAATGCTTATAAGTGTGAAAAATGGTCATAAGCCACTTTTTCCAGTGCCATTGTACCTTTGAATAGTCACTAAACGAATGGCTGTAAATTGACAACTACCTGTACCAGCAAGCATGACTCCATTATTGTTTTCATCTAGACCAGGGGTAGGCAAAGTTGGCTCTTGTATAGCTTGGGAACTTCAACTCCCAGAATTTTTGAGCCAATCATGTTTAGCTCAGGAATTCTGAGGGATGAAGTCCACATGTCATAGAAGAGCCAACTTTGCCTATCCCTGATCTAGACTATGGATGTCAAACTAGATTTCTTCGAGGGCTGGATCAGCACTGTAGTTCTCCTCCAGGGGCCAATGAGAGGGAAGTGGGGGGTATGGAATGGACACCTACAGCACCCTGCCAGCCAAAATGAGGCATGAAGGCCATGCATGGCCCCACAGCTTGTTTTCATCTTCCATAGCCTCTAGGAGCACTGTGTCAGTCAAAAATGGACCACTCAGTGGCCTCCCAAGGCCCCAGCGTGGTCCATTTTTGGTCTTTCCAGTGTCCAGCAGCACTCTGTCAGCCAAAAACTAGCTGTATCGAGGCCCTTTTTCAGCCTTCCTGGCCTACAGCAGCATTCTGCTGGTCAATAACAGGCTACGTGGAGGCAGGATTTAAGCACCCTGCAAGCTGGATCCAGCCCATAGGCCTTCAGTTTGACACCCCTAATCTGGATTTATAGATTGCCTCAAAAGTCCTGACCATGCATTTCTTTCCTGCTCAAAAGTCAGCAAATGAAGGCTCACATTTGACAACCATAAATATAAAACCCTTCCTTCTACACTAGCGTTCCCCAGGTTTTTTGGGTTGATGGAATGGCATGGGGAGGGAGGGGGGAAAGAGGGGATGAGTTTTGTGAGCGGCAGGTATGCACTTGTACAGTTTCATTAGTGTCTTGTGAGTGTGGCTGGAATCGGGCTCCAAGGATGTGCCTGCCTTCCCCACGCATGGCCTGGTTGCAAATAGGCCACGGCCCAATAGTGGACTGTAGCCCAGGGGGCATATACCCCTGTTCTGCATATTCATTTAAATTATTGGTAGCACAACTCACTTCTACTGATATGCTGAATATTTTGGCTATATTTTTCCTTTTTTTCTGAAGAGAATTGATGGCCAGATACTTTTCCAGGGGAAGTAGATAGAGTCGGGAAAACCTGACCTTAGTGCAAATCGAAGTATAATCAAATCATACACAAAATTATATTTTATCCAGAACAAAACTGCTGGTACTCCCTTTCTAAAGAATGAAACTATTGTGGAATTAGTCTAGCATACAGAGTGCCTTAATTCTTAATAATCGTAGTTCTTTAATAATGACACATTCATGTCACAATAACTTGACATGAATGAATCCCTTTTAAGGAAGGGCACTCTGCTTGATGTACTTAGCTTCAAGGTTAAAAACTTAAAAGCATTTGCTTGGCATTGATTTATTTTTATATTTCCTTATGTTTTGTTTTCTATCACCAGCCCTAGTTATGATGCAATATAATAGATAAATAACAATGAGTTATGTATCACAATGTACAACAAAGATTGTACTTCCACCAGCTAATTCTTATTAATGCAATCTGATTGACCAGAATTTGATAAATTTCTGCAATTATAAAAAATAATGAGATAATTAGTTTTGAATGGTAACTATGAAGAATATCCTTTTCTTGTACAAAAATAATGAAAATTGGTTTGCAGATGCATCTTCCTTAGAGGTGCAAAGTTAAAATGTAGCACGTCCTAAAGATAAATAACTCTTGCCTTCATATGGATGGACACTATACGGGCAATCCTCACATAAGACTAGTTGCTTGACAGCCAAAGTTATAACAACCTCCCTAAAAGATACTTATGACCAGGCACTGGAGTTCTGATGGGCGCACATGTACATACATGGTCAGATGATTGGACTTTGCGACCTCATATTTGAGAAAGCTCATTTTGGGCATTCATATTTACAGCTGTTTCCAGTGTCTTTGGTCACATAGCTGTGATTTTTTGGGGATGGTTTTTTTTGCCCACCAGTTTCTGGTGCTTACTTCTGATTTCCAGCAAAAAGTGCACTTTGGATAAAATGAATTCATTTTATAAACCTCTGTTTTTGCTTAAAGCTCATGGCATTTATTTAATGACCACTACCAAAAAAAAGATCGTAACATTGGTCATGGTGATGTTGTGACCCACTTTAAGATACTACTCCCCCATGATTTACTACTATAATTCTGTGCTCAGTTATAGTCCTAAATCAAGGATATCCCATGAAGTGTAGATCTTGATAATCAGTTGAAATCTGTAAGAACCTCAGCTTAACAAAATACATCAACTGTAACAGTACAGGTAGTCTTCAACATACGAGCACAATTGAGCCCAATATTTATGTTGCTAAATTAAAAATTTGTTAAGTGGGTTTTTTTGCCCAATTTTATGATTTTTTTTGCCACCTTTGTCAAGTGAATCACTGAAGTTGTTAAATTAGTAACCTGCTTGTTAAGTGAAACTGCTTTCCCTATTCTCTTTGCTTATCAGAAGGTCACAAAAGGTGATGCACATGGAGTGCAAATGTCATAAATGTGAGACAATTGTCAAGCATCCAAATGTAAATCATGTGACCATGGGGATGCTGCATCAGTCATAAATGTGAAAGATGGTCATTTTTTTCAGTGCCATTGTAACTTTGGCACTATGGGCACTATGTAATGGTCAACTGTTGTAAGTCGAGGACTATCTGTATGTAGATATTTTTTATGGATGTCAAGGTAAAGCTGAAACTATGAAAATTAGGTCTGGTGAAATCTCATAAATCACATGAGAACCCTTATATAATTTCATCAATTCAGAAAGTATAATTTCATCAATTCAGAAAGTCTACGGAGAGGGGCGGCATACAAATCTAATAAATAAATAAATAAAGTTATCTTGAATAGCAAAAACAAAATTAAAATTAGCTGCCATTTGTCTCCTAAGGTTTGGCAGGTTTCCTATGCTAGCATGAATAGAAGAAACCCTTGACTGTTGAATACACCATTGCAGGTTTATTCTTTTTGTTTGTTTGTTTGTTTGTTTGCCAAACAAATATAGTATTATAGTACATATTAGCAAATCATAACATAAGTAGAACATAGTAATAGAAAGGATAATAAGACAATAGGACAGGGACATTAGGCATAAAAGTACACTTATGCACGCCCCTTACAGACCTCTTAGAAAAGGCGAGAGGTCAATTGTTGAAAATGTAAGGTTGAAGATTTTGGGGTTAGGGGAGGCAACAACAGTGTCAGGTAAGGAGTTCCAGGCAGTGACCACTCTATTGCTGAAATCGTATTTTCTGCAGTCAAGTTTGGAGCGATTTACTTTCAGTTTGTATCTATTACGTGCTCTTGTGTTGTTGTTGTTAATCACTGATGGAGTACATTATGATTTATGATTTTATGAACAACAGTTAAATCAGTTTGGAGACGACGTAGTTGTAAATTTTCTAGATTTAGTATTTGAAGTCTGGAGGAGTAGGGTAATTTGTTACATGAGGAGGAGTGAAGGACTCTTCTTGTGAAGTATTTCTGGACTCCTTCAATTGTATTAATATCTGATATGCAGTGTGGATTCCACACAGGTGAGCTATATTCTAGAATAGGTCTGATGAATGTTTTGTATGCTCTGGTTAATAAATCAGTGTTTCTAGAGAAGAAGTTACGTAAGATTAGGTTTACAATTATTAATGCTTTTTTGGTAATGCTGTTGCAGTGGGCTCTAGCACTTAGGTCATTGGAAATGAGTACTCCAAGGTCTTTGACTGAGTGAGGGTGCTCTGTTAGTTCAGTTTTACCAAGTATGAATTTAGTATTTGGATTCTTTTTACCAATGTGTAGGAGGGAGCATTTGTTGGTAGAGATTTGAAGTTGCCAGTCGTTAGACCATTCAGCTACATGGTCAAGGTCCTTTTGAAGGGTAGAAGTATTGTCAGTGGTATTAAATAGTTTAACATAATCAGCAAAGAGAACACAATTGCTTGTAATATTGTTACAGAGATTGTTTATGTAGAGTATAAAGAGAGTAGGTCCTAAAACACTGCCTTGTGGAACACCACTATTAACTGGAGCAGGATTAGATATGGCATTACCTATTTTGACCACTTGTTGTCTGTTGGACAGGAACGCTGAAATCCAATCATGCAGAGGTCCATAGATGCCATAGGATTTTAGTTTCAGAAGAAGTTTGTCATGAACTACTGAGTCAAAGGCTTTGCAAAAGTCTATATAGATTGCATCTATCGATCTACCCTGATCAAGTTGGGTAGTCCATATGTTTTTACAGTGTAAGAGTTGCAGATTGCAGGATAATTTTTTTCTTTTTCTTTTTTCTTTTTCTTTTTTTCTTTTTCTTTTCTTTTGATAGTACAGTAATACCTCATCTTACGAAGGAGGTTCGTAAGGTGAAAAGTTCGTAAGATGAAACATTGTTTCCCATAGGAAACAATGTAAAATGAATTAATGCGTGCAAGAAAAAAACGCAAAAAACCGCCGCCGCCCGGCGGTCACCTTTTGAAACAGCCGGGCGCTTCTCAACGTTCTCCCAATGCTGAACCCGGAAGTTCAGCAAAAGTTCGGATTTGGGTGGCCACTGAGAAGCCCCGCCGCCTGGCTGTCACCTTTTGAAACAGCCGGGGGGCTTCTCAGCGTCCTTCCGAACCTGAACGCCAAACCCGAACTTTTGCCGAACTTCCGGGTTCGGCGTTCGGGAGGTCGCCGAGAAGCCCCGCTGCCTGGCTGTCGCCTTTTGAAACAGCCAGGGGGCTTCTCGGTATTCTCCCAAACGCTGAACCTGGAGTTCGGCCGGCCAGGAAGGACGTCTTTGTGACGTCAAAGCTCCGCCCATGGAATTCCCTATTGGGATTCCCCGCCTCCTTTCCAGCCTCCCGACCAGCCTGACAGCTCCGCAGCTCTTTTGAAAAGCTAACAGCCAGGCGGCGGGGCTTCTCAGCATCCCCCTGAACCCGAACGCCGACCCCGAACTTTTGCTGAATTTTCAGGTTTGGCGTTCGGGAGAAAGCCGAGAAGCCCCGCAGCCCGGCTGTTTCAAAAGGTGACAGCCGGGCTGCGGGGCTTCTCAGCAGCCTCCCGAACACCGAACCTGGAAGTTTGGCAAAAGTCCGGGTTTGGCATTCGGGTTTGGGAGGACGCTGAGAAGCCCCTCGGCTGTTTCAAAAGGTGACAGCCAGGCGGCGGGGCTTCTCGGTGGCCACCCGAACTATTGCCGAACTTCCGGGTTCGGTGTTCAGGCAGTGGGTTCGTAAGACGGAAAAAGTTCAGAAGAAGAGGCAAAAAAATTCCGAACCCCGGGTTTGTATCTCGGATTGTTTGTATGGCGAGGGGTTCGTATCATGAGGTACCACTGTATTGCTAATATTTAATTATTATATTGAAATATCATTGTTAACTGCCCAGATTCACAATTGCCAGATGGACCACCATATAAATGGATTAAATAAATAATGAATCTATTATTTAGATATTACATGTCATTGGGGATGCAGTGGCTCAGTGGCTAAGATGCTGAGCTTGTCAATCAGAAGGCTGAGTCCCATTACTTGTCCCAGCTTCTGCAACCTAGCAGTTTGAAAGCACGTAAAAAATGCAAGCAGAAAAATAGGGATTGGGTAGGAAAGTAATAACGTCTGTGCGCTTTTGGCATTGAGTCATGCCAGCCACATGACCATGGACAGTGATGACTCTTTGACTTAGGAACGGAGATGAACACTACCGCCAGAGCTGGAAACAAGTAGCACACATTTACATGACATGACATTTCTTACCAAAAAAACCCAAAGCTAGTTTGTAAGCACTTATCTTTCATGAAACAGGCATGTGACTAAATATTTCACTACGTTTTCCTTCTTTCCATATGTTGCTTTGAAATCCTTAGAAAAGAAAGAGTTCAACTGGATTGCTGCATTAATTTAATGAATTCATTTTGGTTCTGTAACTACATTTTATCCCAAGACTGAAAAGAGATTTAGGCTTAGAAAACTTTGCACCCATAATTCCCCATCGCACTTCAAAACAGAAATTCTTTTTAACAAAACTACATGTTGACTGTTGCTAATATTTTTTTCAGATGCCTGCCTGTTTGTTGATATGAGAAAATATGTATGCATAACAGCATATACTACGCATAAAAATAAAACAATTTGAGATTTATTTAATTCTTTTTTTTCAGAGAATTCACTTTCTACTGAATTCATTACACTATTATTGCATTGTAGATTTGAAAACTAAATTGATTCTATTTCCACTTTCTCTATTTTTATCCAAGGAGAACATTCCATCCTAGTCATTTTAAGTGCCTCATTTGACTTTATATATAATCTAATACAAGAACAGTTAAATTTTTTAATGAAATATTGGTCACTTCAATTTATTTTTAAAAACTCCATGTAATGTTAATGTTATCAGAACCATCTAGGAATAATTAAATGTCTTGATGTCTGCTATATCATTAAATGTTCAGAGGAAACATATCAAATAAATACAACTAGAAGGTTGACGTACAGAACACAATAATATTTCTTGTAAATTTATTCTAATGTATTTATCTGTGACCCAATTTCTAAAAGGTTAATTAAATGAAGTGTTTGAAATTATGTGATTAGTAGTTTGGGATTTTGTGACATTAACTCCAAAGCAAGAATTTCCAGATTTTTTTAAAAAAATATTTACATATATTAATTATATTGTTTCATCTGTAAAGAAATGGGAAATAACTATAATTATTCAAATGTGAAGAATATTGATACAAAATGGAGTGCCAAAGTTTATACCATATTTATTACCATTTCAAAACTATGCATAACATTTTCAAACTTTTTGAGGCCACAGAAAATACTAGTTAAAAATAAAAATAAAAAATTATGGAATTGTACCAATTGATCAAGTGGTAAAATGTCAAGTCATCATGAGACCAAGAAGCAGAAATGGTTTTGAATATTAGTTGATTAGTCCTTTTGCTGTACCTTAGAAAAATTGCAGTAGATGCCTTCAGTTGCATTTAAATAGAAATTTTCTCTTTTTCAGTCCCTTGTAGAATTCCATGAAAGAGTTGGAAAACTCTTCTTTATATTGTAAATTGCATAAATTTCAATATACAAGTTAGAAAGAACAAGAACTGAATTGTTCATTCAGAAATTACATGAAAGCATATCTAGCTTTTCAAATTGTAGCTGGCCCATCAAATATTTCAATGTCTTTGTTGGATAAACAACTTTCATCTTATAGTATACTTATTATACCAACATTCTAACATGTCAGAGAACACAACATTCTAAATCTCATGAAATCCCAGTCTAAGCTGCCCAGAATTTGGGCAGGTCGGTTATTTACTCCACTATTTCTCTCTAATGAGCACTAAAAACAGCAGGGCAGACTGGTGTGTAATATCACCTTTGCTTTATTTTTGGCAGCTCTTGATGGAAAATGACTGAAAATACAGTTTGCAATTCATAAGGAGATGATGTTTTGTTGCTACAATTCCACTGATTTGAGCAGAACACTGATTTGTTTTCACCATCTGTGATTTGGCCCTATAAACTAATTAGCATCACACAAAGTATTTCATTATCCCAATTATGTCGAGGAAAACAAAGGATCAAACTTGGTTTGCATTTACTCATCAAATATACATTTTGCATAAAGCTGTACAGCAATTTTCTCGCCATAATCTTTGGTGTGTGTTTACCTTTTTATTTAAACGTTAAAATTACTGCATTATAAATTATTTTTATTCAGATTAGAACCCAGTTACCTCCTACTGTAAAGAGGCAAACCATATTTTAAATTCTTTTTGTTCAGCTATAAATGATGATTGTGTTCCATTGTGTTCAAAGAGGACCTTGACATCTAACAGGTTTTGGACAGTCCACAATGTGTCCGCAGGTGGCTGGTAAAGCCTATACAGGCACAAAATGTTCTGCCACATGTTGGACAGACATGTGTGGGCACCATTGTCGCAGCATTTGTAGCTTTGGCTTTGCAGAGTGTTCGCTTCTCTTCTGTTATGATTGTTTTTCTATCCTCAGATGTCTGGCAGCTTTGCTGGATTAGCATGTGCCATGTGGATCGATCTTGTGCCAGAGTTTCCCAGGAGGTGGTGTTGATATTGAGGGACTTGAAGGAGGCTTTCAACGTGTCTTTGTATTGCTTCCTTTGTCCCCCATGTGATTGCTTTCTTTTAGACAGCTAACGATGGAGGAGCTCTTTAGGGATGCAATGGTCTGGCATCATAACAACATGGCTAACAACATCAGCTAATATTCAAAACCATTTCTGCTTCTTGATCTCATGATGACTTGACATTTTACCTTTTGATCAATTGCTAGAATTCCATAATTTTTTTTTAAACTAATACTTTCTGTGTTCTGCCAGCGTGTCTCAACCATCCATAATTACAGGGTAATTAGTCCAGAAAGACACACACCACATGATAGGAGGAAAACCCAAAAGTCTTTATCAACAGAAAAACAGAAACAGCTCCCTTTTTAAATGTCAAAGGGATTTTCTGGTACACACAAGGCACAGGTTAAATGTAATCCAAATGCTCACCCAATAACTGGGAAATTGAGTCCAATTCTAAAGTCCAGAAAGTCCACACACAATCTTGAACAGCAAAAACCATGATCTTGACGAAACTATGAATCAGATAAACTGCCATGAGGCTGCTCTTTTATCTGTAGCACTAATTACAGCAGCCCCACCCAACCACAGGTGGCTTCATTTATCTCCTGTAATAATTCTTCAGTTGTTGTCTCCTATGCATCACTCTATGCATGCGTGGATGTGTCATACATTCTTGTTCAGAATTCAGGGATGATAAGGATGATTGATCTCCTCCTGGGCTGTCTTCCAAATTCCTCTCTTCCAAGTCACCCCCACCTTCTTCTTCTTCCGAGGAAACTTCACTCCCTGACTCTGTCGGCAATAAAACAGGCCTATGACATGTTGATGTTTTCCCTGCATCCACCTCCACATTCCTTGGGGCAGGAGCTGGGCCAGAGCCAACCACAACATTCTGTGGCCTCAAAAAGTTTGAAAATTCATTATAAAGTGTCTACTTGAACTGCTCAGTAAGCATCTTAGTAAGCATTAAATCAAATGCAGCCCAGGAATCTTATTTGTTCTGAACATTTTTATAAGTGTTCTTACTTTGCTCCTAGCTTTGTTAACAAAAAAAAAAAAAAAGCTAAAAATTTCTAGCCCCCCCCCCCCCTTTTTTTTTTTTTGCAAGGCATAACTCAGGCTTATTACAGAGTTCAGGAAGTCTTCAGTTTAGAAGCCTCAGCTAGGCAAAAAAATGTTGTTTTTCAACTAGTGATCATAGGTTTTCTGGTTGGCTGATAAAAATGTTGGAGAAGAGGTCACACTGCTGCTTTATTTAAAAAGTTCAGCTTGTCAATACATTTTCAAACATTCTTCCAATGGATTTGAAAGAGAAGGAAATAGGATACTTGTAGCTGGGTGAAAAACACTAAAGTTCAGGCATTTTACCAGGCTTTAGACTATTTTTGAACTGAAGAGAAAACCTACAAAGAAGTAGAAGCTGTAGGAGAAGGAAGGGCAGATTCTGGTGATAGAGTCAAGAGAGGAAACAGCCTGGAATTGTTACATCCCCATAAGTGGTCCAGGTTCAGCCCATCTTGAATTCTCTTAATTCTTATCTACCACCAATTTAGTGCTGACATTTAGTTTTATATTTTTGTGTATTGTCATGAACACTAAATCAGCTTAATTGGAATTTAATGTTTGATCCTGATTATTCTCTACTAACAGAACCTCTGTGTGGCAATTAATGTTTAGCATTTCGCTAGACAACTGAGTGGTGTTCGTCCAACCTGTTTATTATACTTGTCCTGGGGCAAACGCACATTTGTCCCAGAACAAAGATTATTTCAATCTGTTCTTGCACTCTTATATGATAATAAAATTTGTAAAGGATCAAATTTTTCAGCATTTCTTACTCATAAAAGTTTTCAGTATATATTTTCCCCATGTGTTCAGTAGAACTAAAAAAAATGTTTACATTCTTTTAGCAAGCTACCGTTATCCAATTAACTTACACAGGTTCAGTTATAGCTAACGTGATAGTAACAGTGTATGGACAGAGATAATAGCCACGTAAGTAGAAATATAATCTGAACTCCTTAACTTAAACATCCTCCATTTTAGAACTATCATGTTTTTTAAGATCAGGAACTTTATTGTTAAAGCTTCGCATAATGGCCCTTTGAAATTCTCTTCCAGCTCTGGGGAGATAAATTGAGTAGATACATTTTCTAAATTTCTCTTGGGAGAAGAGAAAATTGTTCACAATTTTTCAAAGGCATCTCCCCTTATTAGTGTCAATAGCACTGATATAATTGAGGCATGGGAACCCGAGAAGCTGCAGATGAGAGATGATTATATAATGAAGGAACAGCAACATTCACTCAATGGCTGTTTCATAGCTAAAGATATCCAATAATATTATATTCTTATTTCTAAAGCAAATTCTCTTTCAGTAGTCAGCCAGGAAATTGCCTGTGGTGGTTCAGTGTCTACTTTAGTCCCCGGCACTTAAAACAATACTGTTGAAATTCAATTGCAAAATACTTGATTTTCAGTTATATAATTTTTCAGATGGGTTTCTTGCCAGCTTGAGAAAAAGAAAGGAATAAGAATAGGAATGAAAGAACTTCAGGAAACAATTAATATCTATCTCCATCCTTTAAAACTCTATAGAACTTGTCAAAACCACATTAGTGAAATTTGATTATATTGCCTTCCCAAATCAGCAGTGCCTATTTTTCATGGTTTGGGAGAATTTAATGGCAGGAATGTCAGAACTTCTTATTTCTTCCTCTAAAATCTTCTCTCTATCACACATACCATGTTTCCCTGAAAATAAGACCCTGTCTTATATTTTTCTGAACCCTAAAAAAAGTGTTTGGCCTTATTGCCATGCATTCAAAAGCCCAATTGTACTTATTATCAGGGGATGTCTTATTTTTGGGAAAACAGGGTAGATGGGCAAAAAAAGTTGTGGTCTTGCACTTCTTCATGGCATCCTTTGTAAAAAGGTATTGTGGTTTTAACATAAAGGGGTAATGAAGAATCCTGAGCATTGTGGATATGTTGTTGTAGATTTATCAGGTTTTCAATGGAAGGCAGGTTGGTAACAATTGTTTTTTCTGCAGTTCTGATTATCCTCTGAAGTCTGTGTCTGTCTCCCATAATCTATCACTCCCTGCTCACCAGCCAAGAAAATGTACCTAGTATTTTTACTCTCTTTCCCTGAAGCCCATGAAATCGCCACAATACACTTGGCATGGCGGTAAACCTCTGATACAAGTTTCTTTTTCTTCAAATACATTTATGCTGCTTTGTTGGATTTCACAGAACCTGCTCCTATCTTGAAATTTTCTTCTGACTTTCACCGAGCTCTTTCATGCCCATTGTTCCATTCTTTCTACTTCTTTCCAAATTGGCTTCTTTCCTACAACTTCAATTGTTAATTCAGCGAAGTCTTTGATTTAAAGCCACAAGTGAGCCCAAAATTTCCATTGTAAGCAAGGCAGTTAGTAAGTGAATTTTGTTCTGGTTGTTAAGAGAACCACTGCAGTTGTTAGGTGAATTAAATGAACCCAAATTTCTGCACTTACTTTGCTTCTCAGAAGCCAGCTGGGAAGGTTATAAATGGTGATCACATGATGCCAAGACAGTGCAATTGTTATAAACACATACCAGTTGCCAAGGGCCCAATTTTCAATCACGTGACAAAAGGAAGCTGCGTTGGTCATAAGTATGAAAACATTGTTATTACATCATCTTCAAACGGTTACTAAACAAATGCTTGTAAGTTGAGCATTACCTGCAATGACAGGCAAACCAACAATTTGCCTCTGCCAAAAGCAAAGAAACATCAACATTCATTTCTGTTCCTGCTTGTACAAAGACAAAAACAGTTTAAGGAACATTTTTATAATGGATTTGAGCCATAACATTCTCTAAATTATGCTAAGTATCACCTGGAATAGTTCCAAGCAAATATATATGAAATTGCAAGGTTTGTTCAAACTGTATGAAAAAACAGTGTAGATAAAGAGTACACTTTCTTGGTAATTGCACTTAATTTATGAAGCTCTGATGAGTCGCTGATCATTTTGACCTTATCAACAAAATCAAATCATTTGTTTTCTAACAATGAAAGCTTTTCTTCCTGGCATATTGAGTGCTTTAAGTGAGTCCTGCAGCTCTTCATTGGATCTTAATTAGTTTCATAACAAAGTGCATCAGACTACTGTGGCCAGTAGAATTAATTCTGAATTACCCCTAAAGGCTGTGGAATTTGTGTTTTCACAGAATTACTAGGGAATGGTTTAAAACCTTGTTGTTCTGCTCAAAAATACATCCTAAAGTTCTGTTCACGGGTCTATTTGACCCGGACCGAAAATTGTTCATTTTAGGTACTTATATTTGGTCTTTTGAAAGCTTTTTTCACTTGGAAACTAGTTTGAACATTTCTGCACACAATGAAATGAAAATTGAACTGAAAAAAATGATGCTTATTGGTTTATTTTGCTCATAAAAGGCGGCCTCCATGCTTATGCTCAAATAGGCTTATACTCAAGTAGGCTATGGTCTTATATTTGAAAATAAACCGATAAGCATCAATTTTTTTCAGTTCATTTATATTTTTCATATGATAAGAAAGTTCAATTTTGTATATCAAACCTTTTGGGGGAAAGTCCATTGGAGATTTGTAGCCTAAAAAAATATAAACTGACATGAAATGCTCAAAAATGGGGGCGGGGGCTTTTTGATCAAAATAAACCAAAAAGCATCAAGTTTACAACCCCAAACAGTAAAAGTGTAAGTTTTTTCCCCAAAAAAAATTTGCCCCCACCTCCCAAAAATATTTTTATGATGATCAGCAATGTTAAATTTAGTAAATCAATGCCTAAGATGTTAAACATATTTCAAATTTGGAGCCTAAAAAAAATGTAAAGTGAAAATGGTTGCAAGCAGCCGGGGGGGGGGGCTTATTTCTGATTTAAAAAACCCCAATAAGCATCATTTTTTTCAGTTCATTTATATTTTTCTTATCTTCAGAAATGTTCAAACTACCAATCTCACACCAACCTTAATAAAATTGAACGCATTTTGCAGGCTAAACTATCTATAAATTGAAAACAAGATCACAAAAAGGGGGGGTGAGGGCTTTTTGATCAAAATAAACCAATAAGCATCACTTTTTTCAGTCCAATTTTCATTTCATTGTGTGCAGAAATGTTCAGGCTACCTTCCAAGTGAAAAAAGTTTTCAAATTGACCAAACATAAGCACCTCAAATGAAGAATTTTCGGTCCGGGTCAAATAGACCCGTGAACAGAACTTTAGGATGTATTTTTGAGCAGAACAACAAGCAAGGAAAAAAAACCCCAACCCCCCCAAAAATGGTCATAGAGAGAACCCCTGAAATGATGCAAAGTCATGAAATTTCAAGTTTCAGATATGCAGGGAAATTTTTTTATAGGGGCTCAAACCTTTATTTCGGGTCTCACAGACCCGAACATAAAAGCATGGTTAAAAATGGAGCACTTTTGCAAAAAACAAAACCTCAGACAAAACCAGAGTAAATTCAGAGAATGACTTTATTATTATGTAAATATATATAATAGAGGTTAGCAGCATTTTCTGATTCTGAGGAACAAAAAATATAGTGAAAACATAGTAGAGAAAAAAAATTGAAGAGATACTCTCCACCCTAATCCTAGATTTAATAATTTAGTTGCTTTGAACTTCTAACGAGCAGTATTTTCCTGTTAGTTATAATATAAATAATACCATGTTTCTTCGAAAATACGACTGGGTCTTATTGTCTTTTGACCTCCAAAAAAATGACTAGGCCTTCTTTTCAAGGGGTGTCTTAATTTCCCACACCCACACACCTCACTTGGCCATTGTATGCTTCTTTCACAGTTGAAAGGAATGTCCCATGCGCCTCACCTGGCCTCGCCACTGGGTTGCCTCTTTCACAGCTGAAAGGAGTGATCCACTCACCCAACGTGTTTGGCCTGGGCACCAGGCTGCTTCTTTTGCAGCTGAAAAGAGTGAGCGATGTGACCCATACACCTCACATACCTTTTGTAGTGTATTTGCCCAGTAATACAGACCCTGTTATATGATTGGTTATGCCAGGAGGCGGGAGGAACGGGAGCCTCCTATTGGCCACTTATAGTTGGTGCCGGGTATATAAATATCCTGTCAGTTTCCTGAGTTCTCGTTCTTGTACTCTGTGTTCCGACTAATAAACGTCTCTTGTTATCTACTCCGACTCCGTCTTAACACTTGGCGACGAGGATTTTATTGTCCATACCATTCTCCTTACCTAAGGACAGATTTCTATCGTGAGTAAAATGTCCACTCAACTCACGTTCGCTCCATTTGACCCCCAAGCCGAAACTTGGGATTCCTACGTGGCAAGGTTTGACTGTTTTCTTATTTCAAACGGGTATACTGAAATTGGGGGCGATCGGAAAAGGGCATATTTTTTAAGTTTTTGTGGTACCGAAATGTTCGAGACTGCTCGGGCCATTTTTGCTCCTACCCTCATTCATGACGTGCCTTGGGATGTTTTTCTCACTACCCTACAAGATCATTATGCCCCCGCCCCCTCCCGTTGCGCTCGCCGGTACAAATTTTTCCACCGGAAGCAACTTGATGGCGAGTCTGTGAACGATTTTGTGGCTGCCCTCCGGCGTGCTGCCCTTTACTGCGAATTCGTGGATCTAGAGGACTACCTGCTGGACCGTTTGGTTTTTGGCGTGAGGGACGGGCGCCTGAAGCACCGCCTTCTTGCCATTCAGGATCTGTCTTTTAAAGTCGCCCTCTCTGAAGCGAGGGCTTTTGAAATGTCCTCACAGTCTTTGGCTGCTATGGATGTGGTTGTCAATGCTACTACTGCGGCTCCGGCTAAGCAGCTCGCTCAATTGCCGCAGGACCTGGAATGTGCTTTGACTCAGGAGGAGGAGGTTTGCCGCCTGTCCTCATCTAGGCCCCGTGACGTTCCTCCTAGCCGGCCCCGCCCACCTCCCTCTCCGTGTCGTGGCTGTGGCGGTGATCATTTCTGGGTCGCCTGTCCCTTTGCGGAAGTGACGTGTCGTCGTTGTGGTGGCCGAGGGCATATCGCCCGAGCTTGCCGGATTCGCCGCCCTTACTCCGCTTCGGCTAATTCCAACAAGGATCAGTTCCCAGCTGGCTCCAGGGCGCCTCCGAGGGACTCAACGTTTAGACGGTATGATTGTAATGCCGTTTACTCCTCAGCTTCTTCGTCTCGCCGCAGCCATCCGTCGGGAGCTCCGATTACAATTGCTGCTACCAGCCCATCGAGGGAGAAGATCTGCATTTCTATCGTTTTGGGTCGAACCCCGTGTTCTATGCAGGTGGACACGGGCTCGGCCCATTCATTGGTGCCTTGGTCGACCATTAAGAGATGTTTTCCTCACCTGTCAAAACGGTCCCTCTCTGCTTGCCCTATGAACCTTCGGGATTACCAGGGATCCCAGATTCCGGTTGTGGGGCAGGGCTATTTTTTTGTTCATTTCAAGAAATTTTCTGGTCGTCTGCCGCTTGTTATTGTGGATGGACCGTACTCTAACTTGCTGGACCTGGACTGGTTTGGACCTTTGGGGTTGTCTGTCGCTGGCGTTAATTTGGTGTCCAGGGGGAAGGCGTTCTCTGAGTTGGCATCTCTTTTCCCAGATGTGTTTGATGATAATTTGGGATGCTATAAGGGGTCCCCTATTTCTTTTGGCCTTGATCCATTGGTTCCCCCAGTTAGAATCAAGCCTCGCAGGGTCCCTCTTGCATTACGCCCCAAAGTGGACGCCGAGCTAGACCGCCTCGTAGCCCAGGGTGTTCTCGAGCCCATTGACCAAGCCACCTGGGAAACCCCTATTGTGGTGGCTGTAAAGGCGGGGGGCGGAATACGTATTTGTGGAGACTATAAGTGCACCATCAATAGAGCACTGGGCCACCACTCCTACCCGGTGCCGGTAGTGCAACATCTGTTACACTCATTGGGGGAGGGTACGATTTTCGCTAAACTCGATCTCTCCCAGGCCTACCTACAACTCCCTGTGGACCCCCAAGCTGCCGACGCACAGGCTATTTCCACTCACAGGGGGGTATTCCGGTGCAAACGGTTGCAGTTCGGGGTGTCCACAGCCCCGGGAATTTTTCAGGCGCTAATGGAACGGCTGCTGTATGGCATCCCTGGCACGGTGCCATACTTCGATGATGTTTTGGTCTCCGCCCAGTCCGAGTCCGAACTCCTGACATGGGTTAAACTAGTCCTCTCCAAATTTAATGAAGCCGGTCTTAAACTCAAGGCACACAAATGTATGTTCGGGGTGCCGCAGGTGGAATTTTTGGGATTCATCATAGACAGGAAGGGAATCCATCCAACTCCCGAGAAGACCAGGGCTATTTGGGAGGCCCCTACCCCACAGTCCAAAGCTGAGCTCCAGGCTTTTCTGGGGCTAGTGAACTTCTACGCGGTATTTATCCCCCATAAAGCATCTTTGGCCGAGCCCCTACATAGGCTGCTAGACAAAAATAGGAAATGGGATTGGGGCCCCCGGGAGGCTGATGCTTTTGCGGCTGTCAAAGAAGTCCTCACGTCCAACACGGTTCTCACGCAGTATTCCCCATACTTACCGTTATTGTTAACCTGTGACGCATCCCCCTACGGGGTTGGGGCCGTGCTCAGCCATAAGCTTACTAATGGCTCCGAAGTACCACTGGCTTTCTTCTCTAGGACGCTGGCCAAAGCTGAGAGGAATTTCGGTCATATTGATAGGGAAGCCCTGGCCATAATCGCCGGAGTTCGGCGCTTTCATGACTATTTGTATGGCCGCCCGTTTGACATCATAACGGATCACCAGCCACTTCTCGGCCTTTTGTCAGGCGACCGCCAGAGCCCCCTCATTTTATCCCCTAGGATGTCCCGTTGGATCGTGTTCTTGGCCAACTACTCCTATCGCCTGCTGTATCGGCCTGGCCGCAACATTGCCCACACGGATGCCCTCAGCCGCTGTCCCTCGCCAAAGTTGCTGGAAGATCCAGCCCCAGCATCATCCGTATTAGCCATCACGGAACAGCCCCTATCCTTATCGGCTTCCGTCATTGCCGCTGAGTCCCTTCGGGATCCTTTGTTGTCCACCGTCCTACAGTGGGTTTTAAGGGGGTGGCCCCCAACTGCCCCCTCCGTGGAGTTTACGCCATTTTTTCGTTGTAGGGCTGAACTCTCGGTCATCCAAGGGTGTTTGTTAAGGGGTTGCCGGGTGTGCATTCCCCCATGTCTGAAAGAAAGGGTACTCTCTCTATTGCACAAAGGGCACCCAGGAGTAGTGAAAATGAAGGCCTTGGCAAGGGGTTATGTTTGGTGGCCCGGCCTCGATCGAGATGTTGAGCAAAAGGTATCCCAGTGTTGGCCCTGTCAAGAACATAGACCTTCTCCCCCCCGGGAAGCCACGTTAGTATGGGAACCGCCCGCAGGCCCCTGGGGAAGGATTCATGTCGACCTAGCGGGACCCTTTATGGGTCAGATGTTCCTTGTCACAGTAGATGCGTACTCCCGCTGGCTAGAAGTCAACATATTGCATTCAACCACTTCCCAGGCAGTTATCCACACCTTAAACACTCTGTTTGCGACTCATGGTTTCCCGGACTTGGTAGTCTCCGACAACGGCCCTCAATTTACTTCAGCCCAATTTGAGGGGTTCTTGGCTAAGGGGGGAATCCGTCACGCCCTCGTAGCTCCTTGGCACCCCGCCTCCAATGGGCAAGCTGAGCGCATGGTGCGAACCACGAAGGAGGCCCTGAAGAAGATGACCCGGGGCACTTGGCAAGAAAAGCTTGCAGAGTTCCTTTTCGCCCAACATACCACTCCAACCACTCCTACAAACAAGTCACCAGCAGAGATGCTCATGGGCCGTAAGCTAAGAATCGCCTTGGATAGGTTAAACCCCACGTACTCAAGGGAGCCCACGTGGCCGACCCCAGGGAGGTCGTTTGGCATAAACGCACCCGTTTTCGTACGGTCTTACAGTGGTGGGGCCCCCTGGGTGGCTGGTAAGGTCACGGGAATCAAGGGACCCAGGTCTTATGAGGTGGAACTCCCCGATGGGAGAGTGTGGCATCGCCATATAGATCAATTAAGGAATCGCTCAGGTACCCCTCCTACCAACGGCCCTAACTGCGATCTTGGGCAGAATGTAGGGGAGGAGAATTCCTCTGTGCTTTCTCAAGCTAGTGAACCGCCCCCTACAGATGAATCCATACAACAAGGTTTAGCGAGCCATGGGAACCGAATCGAGGGCCAGGACGACGTACATCCCACAGCAGAGGTTCCACTCCTCCGCCGCTCGGAGCGTGTCAGGCGTTTCCCCAGTTACTTACAAGATTACGCGGTCTCCAACGTAAGGGGGAAGGGGTGTAGTGTATTTGCCCAGTAATACAGACCCTGTTATATGATTGGTTATGCCAGGAGGCGGGAGGAACGAGAGCCTCCTATTGGCCACTTATAGTTGGTGCCGGGTATATAAATATCCTGTCAGTTTCCTGAGTTCTCGTTCTTGTATTCTGTGTTCCGACTAATAAACGTCTCTTGTTATCTACTCCGACTCCGTCTTAACACCTTTGCCTACCTGTAATGGTCACTCCAGCTATCTGTAGCTGTCCACCCAAAAAAGCCTGCCGTGGTCCTCTTCAGCAAGCCTGGCCTGCATGCGCTTAAATAGGGCCAAATTTTGGGGTAGGGCTTAATATTAATGCATGCGCACAAAACAGTGCTGGGCCTTCTTTTTGAAGTGGGCCGTGTTTTAGGAGAAACACAGTACTTGTTACTATAGACTAATATTTTAAGATGCATTCTTGGAGATAGATGCTGACAGAAGGACTCCATAAAATTGTAATTATAAAATTAAGACTTTAATCCTTTTTTTGAAATTGTATTTGGTTAATTTATGGGTTAATTACTGTTACACCTGTGACAAGCAAGCAAATTAAAATTAGCAGCTGTAAATTAAAATGACAGTTAAAAGTTAAACATTGATTAGAAAATTCTCATACAATATTACTTCAATTAATAAAAATAGATTTTTCTGAAAACATTGTATGAGGGGATTTTGTTGGAAAATTATGAATATATTTAATGCATATTCAGACTTAGAAGACAAACTATTTAAAACATTGCTTAGATAGCCTCTTAGAGATATTATGGCACAGTGGTTAGAATATAGTATTGCAGGCTAATGCTATATTATACAGTCAAGAGTTCAATTCTGACCTGCTCAAGGTTGACTCAACCTTCCATCCTTCCTAAGTCAATTAAAATGAGGACCCAGATTGTTGTGGGAAATATGCTGACTCTGCAAACTACTTAAAGTTTTCATGCAATATGAAAAATATGTCATGCCTGAGTCAACAATGACATTTTGAATTTTAAAACTTTAAAATCATAATTACATCATGATGTAGGTGTTTTTAAAAAAAATCATCATCTTTACCATTTATATTCAATAAAATTAAAGCCATCCCATAACCTACACCCAGCAGTGGGCTTCTAGCCGGAACGCTAAATTGGGCTCACCACCACAGCTCGTGAGTATTTGCGGGGGCCAGCGTGATTTTATTTCTGCGCCCGTGTTTCAATGAGGATTTTTGCTTCCGTGCATGCCGAAACACGGGTGCACCTGCGGCTCCATGTGCGATTTTGCTACCTCCACAGGTGCAGAAGCAAAATCGTGCTGGCCCTGCAAGCACTCACGAGCCACAGTGGTGAGCCCAATTTAGTGTTCCAGCTAGACCGCCACCCCTGCCTACACCCTGTAACAATAACTAATGTGTAAGGTCTTGGCAAAAGTATAAAACACATGAAATTATTCCCATTAAGAATCACACATGCGTGCACACACACACACACATTTGACAGAAAAAACATATATATATATACATATGTTCTGCCAGCTCTTTGCACAAGCCTCTAATTAAATGCAAAGGTAGCAAAAACAGACACACACACATGAAAAGTCAAGAATTTTTTATCTACAGAAAAATAGAAGCAAACCTCCCTTTTTGTAGTCAAAGGGCTTACTCTCAAAGCAAACAGACTTGAATGCAACAACAAAACAGAAAAAACAAATTCAAAGCAATTAACTAGTAGCTGTGAAGTCGTCACAGCTACTCTCCTTCAGACGTTGTGCAACTCACACATTTAACAATGATTTACGTTCAGAGTCCTGATATCAAAGCACAGAGTCCTTGGAGAATCCGGAGAGTCAAGCCACATTCACTATCACAAACAGATAATCTTCCACACTGAGAGGCCAGCACACTGCCCATTTAACAGCAGCCCTAATTAGTTGAATCACACTCAACCACAGGTGAACTCTCTTATCTCTTGTAATACCTACGTAGCTGCTCTCTTCTATTCATGGCCCTTTGCATGCATGTGTCTATAACTGCTGCTTCATCAGAGCCCAGTGAAGATAAGGAGGAGGAGGAATTGCTCCCTAATCATCTGTCTGCCATGACCCCCTCTGAGGGTCCCATTTCACAGTCACTCTCTGCTTCCGATGATACTTTGGTGTCGAAGCAGTCGGCAGTAAAACAGGCCTTTGACACTGGGAGGATTCACCCACCCCCAACTCCACATTCTCTGAGGCAGGAGCTGGCCCAGAGCCAACCATAACACACACACACACACACACGATTTATTTATTTATTTATTTATTTATTTGGTAGGTGGGTAGGTAGGTAGGTAACGTATTTTTGCTGATAATGAAAAAGAAAGGAGCCTAGTATAGATCTATTTCAATAGATCTATTTCTATAGTATAGGTCTATTTACTATCATCAGCTAGCCATACCCTTACTGGGATTTGAACCTGGGGAATCTGCCTGTAAGGCAATAGCTTTAACCTCTAGACCACAAGTTCTACTCTACCCACTTGTATGTATGTATGTATGTATGAATACATATAAAATCTTAAATATATGTCTCTGTGTATTATAAAGTTATATAAAGACAATCACTCCTGCCCTATTGTTAAAGTTCTATTTTTGCCACCCGCCACTTCATTCAGGTTATGCTGTCCAATAAAGTCTCTGGATATTATTGTGGGAAAGTCCTTTTGACTTTTTTAAACACCTGCCAAGATGTCCTTGATTCTCACATCTTGAGGTCTGGCCTCTGTTCTATCCCTTCCACCATAGTACATTGGCAAGTTTCTTGAGATGTGATATTAGTTGCAACAGCTAGAAGCCTTTTGAAACTTGTCAGCATCTTCCTCAATATAATGGCATTAAGATGGCTTTTCTTTCTGCTTTCTGCTTTTGGGCTTAATTTTATTCTTAATACCACAGTATTAAAGGGAGAGGTAACTTTAGTACTTTTATAAAAATCTGATTATTTACATATGTGGTAAATTTTTTAAACTTCAAGATAAGCAGTGTGAAATATAATGGTCTGAGAGAAAATAACACTATTTATAATGAAGACATCGGAACTCGATCAGCTGTAACTCAGAAAATGGCGGCTGCCATCTAATTCTGCAACCGCTGTAAACTGCCGCTAGTGATCAAGGGACAGAGACTGAGAACTGGGCTGTAAGATCAAGCCAGAGAAAAGACCTGTATGCCTCGGAAGAGCTGTATGCTATGTGCTTTAGCTCCCCGTGGCATTCCTGATCATCCCTTCGCTGCCGAACTCGATCAGCTGGGATTCAGAAAATGGCGGCCACCATTTAATCGTGTGGCCACCGCAAGCAAAGGAGTAGCAGAGAGTGAGAGCTGGGCCTTAAGACCAAGACTGACAGACAGACAGACGGACAGACAGACCTGGGAGGCTGTGGCACCAAATGGTGGGGGTGCCTGGCATCGGAGGGACTGTTGGAGCCGTCGGAGTGAAGGATTATACTAGAGCTGTCATTACCAAGGGGACTGTCATTATCAAGGGAAAGGAGGTTACTGCAGAGAGAGAAGGATGGCCGAGGCTGAGGAGAGGGCGAGGAGCTGTTCTGAGGCTGTTCGACATTACTGAGAGACTGTGCGGGATCGCGGTGAGAGGAGAGTGTGGAGAACTGGAGTTGTTGCCCAGTAAGAACAGTAACTATCACAGGGTGACCGGAGTGAACACCGAGAGCCGGGGGAGCTGTAGAGACGCAGGAGTCCGAGTTAATAATAATTTGAGACACAATTTACGAACTGGGAGTGCCAGGCGGTGGCAACGGACGGCACTAAAGAGATCTTTCTTTCCCCCAGGGACTCATTATTTAAAGACTTGGACATTTATGCTGGATTTTTTCCAGAACTTAATTGACTCAGAGTCTGGCGCCACCTAGCTGTTGATGATCTAAGAACTGCTAACTAATTGATTTTTAACTGATTCCCCCCCCCCTGTATTTTGGTCTTTAAAAATATTTAATAATTTGACATCCAGTACTAGTTTTAGAGTAATTGATAATTAGTACATTTAGGCTATTTTTATATTTCTGGTATATGTATTATGTATTTTTAATTTTTTAACTATTTTTTAGGGATTAATGTATTTATGGTATGAATGAATGGGATTATGTTAGTAATTATTGGAATGAATGGAATATTGTGAATGGAAATGAATGGGAAGGGGGTGATAGATGGAACAGGGTGGGTGGGTGGGATTATAATATGTATGAAATGAATGAATATGATATGAATGAAATTTCAGGCACACCTGACACTGGAAGGGCAGGAGGTGGGGGAACACTTATCTCTGGGGTGGCGGAGGGTCAGAATATCCCGGTCTTGCTGGGGAGAGGCAGATATGGCGGAAGCCATGGAGCTAGCCGTTCCAGGGGAAGGAGGGATCGCTGCTTAATAACGATCCCTTGTTCCGGCTCCATGAGCTTAACTCAAGGCACTGGTGATGAGTGTAAGCCTGGCCCTGGGCTCAAGCTGTTGCTACTCAATGCCAGGTCGGTGGTAAATAAAGCTCTCTTAATCCGGGATTTGATCCTGGATGAGGAGGCCAACCTGGCTTGTGTGACCGAAACCTGGCTGGGCCCGGAGGGAGGAGTTCCTCTCTCTGAAATCTGCCCAGCCGGGTTTCGGATATGGCATCAGCCTCGACCCCAGGGAAGGGGGGGAGGAGTGGCTATTATAGCCAGGGAAAGCCTGTGCCTGCGTAGACTCATTGCTCCAGAGATTGCGGGTTGCGAGTCCCTCCTGGTGAAGTTGGACCTAGGGGTTCAGGTGGGCTTGTTACTCACGTACCTGCCTCCCAGCTGCGTGTCAACAGCCCTGCCTGTGCTGCTGGAGGAGGTGGCCGGGCTGGCGGTGAAGTTCCCTAGGCTTATGGTCTTGGGGGACCTCAACCTGCCGTCGCTCGGCAGATCCTCTGGGCTGGCACAGGAGTTCATGGCCACCATGGCAGCCATGGACCTGACTCAAGTAGTGCAGGGTCCGACTCATAAGGGGGGGCACGCACCCGACATGGTATTCCTCTCTGAGCAACTGAGTAATGGTCTGAGATTAAGGGGCTTAGAAGTATTGCCTTTGTCATGGTCAGACCATTTTCTACTGCAGCTTGACTTCCTGGCTCCAATCCTCCCTCGCAGGGAGGCGGAACCGATTAAGTTGTTCCGCCCCAGGCGCCTGATGGATCCAGAAGGCTTTCAGAAGGTGCTTGGGGCTCTTCCAGATGCACTCATCCACAGTTCGGCAGAGTCTCTGGCTGAGGCCTGGAACAAGGCTGCAGCGGAGGCCCTTGACCAAATTGCACTGCTGCGACCTCTCCGCGGCACTAGACCCCGTAGAGCTCCATGGTGCAACGAGGAGCTCCAGGAGTTGAAACGCCAGAAGAGACGTCTAGAGAAGCGATGGAGGAAGAGTGTCCGAATCCGATCGAACACTTGTAAGAGCTCATATTATTTATTTATTTATTTATTTATTACTTGGATTTGTATGCCGCCCCTCTCCGAAGACTCGGGGCGGCTCACAACATGATGACTTACAAAGTGGCACTCAAGGCAGCAAGATGTGCGTATCATGCCACCTTGATTGCATCAGCGGAATCCCACACGGCCGCTCTGTTCAGGGTAACCCGCTCCCTTCTTAACCAGGGGGGAGTTGGGGAGCCCTTGCAGAGTAGTGCCGAGGATTTTAACACATTTTTCGCTGATAAAATTGCTCGGATTTGAGTGGACCTCAACTCCAATTGTAAAACAGAGTCAACTGACAACGAGTCAGTCGAAGTGACTGGGGCTAAACGTCTTTGTCCATCTGTCTGGGAGAGGTTTGACTTGGTGACACCTAAGGAAGTGGACAAGGCCATTGGAGCTGTGTGTTCCGCCACCTGTCTACTGGATCCGTGTCCCTCTTGGTTGGTTTCGGCCAGTTGAGAGGTGACGCGGAGCTGGGTCCGGGAGATTGTCAACGCCTCTTTGGGGAGTGGGTCCTTTCCGGCTCCTTATAAGGAGGCACTTGTGCGCCCCCTCCTCAAGAAGCCTTCCCTGGACCCAGCCATACTCAATAACTACCGTCCAATCTCCAACCTTCCCTTTATGGGGAAGGTTGTTGAGAAGGTGGTGGCACTTCAGCTCCAGCGATCCTTGGAAGAAGCCGATTATCTAGGTCCTCAGCAGTCTGGATTCCGGCCCGGCTACAGCACGGAAACTGCTTTGGTCGCGTTGATGGATGATCTCTGGCGGGCCCAGGACAGGGGCTTGTCCTCTGTCCTGGTGCTTCTTGACCTCTCAGCGGCTTTCGATACCATCGACCATGGTATCCTTCTGCACCGACTAGAGGGGTTGGGAGTGGGAGGCACTGTTCTTCAGTGGTTCTGCTCATACCTCTCTGGTCGGTCGCAGTCGGTGTTAGTAGGGGATCAGAGGTCGACCTCTAGGTCTCTCCCTTTTGGGGTGCCTCAGGGGTCAGTCCTCTCCCCCCTGCTATTTAATATCTACATGAAACCGCTAGGTGAGATCATCCAAGGGCATGGGGTGAGGTATCATCAATACGCCGATGATACCCAGTTATACATCTCCACCCCATGTCCAGCCAACGAAGCAGTGGAAGTGATGGGCCGGTGCCTGGAGGATGTTAGGGCCTGGATGAGTGTCAACAAGCTCAAACTCAACCCAGACAAGACGGAGTGGCTGTGGATCTTACCTCCCAAGGACAACTCCATCTGTCCATCCATTACCCTGGGGGGAGAATCACTGGCCCCCTCAGAGAAGGTTCGCAACTTGGGCATCCTCCTCGATCCACAGCTGACATTAGAGAAACATCTATCAGCTGTGGCGAGGGGGACGTTTGCCCAGGTTCGCCTTGTGCACCAGTTGCGACCCTACTTGGACCGGGAGTCACTGCTCACAGTCACTCATGCCCTCATCACCTCGAGGCTTGACTACTGTAACGCTCTCTACATGGGGCTACCTTTGAAAAATGTTCGGAAACTTCAGATCGTGCAGAATGCAGCTGCGAGAGCAATCATGGGCTTTCCCAAATATGCCCATGTTACACCAACACTCCGCAGTTTGCATTGGTTGCCGATCAGTTTCCGGTCACAATTCAAAGTGTTGGTTATGACCTATAAAGCCCTTCATGGCACCGGACCAGATTACCTCAGGGACCGCCTTCTGCTGCATGAATCCCAGCGACCAGTTAGGTCCCACAGAGTGGATCTTCTCCGGGTCCCGTCAACTAAGCAATGTCGCCTGGCGGGACCCAGGGGAAGAGCCTTCTCTGTGGCAGCCCCAGCCCTCTGGAACCAACTCCCCCCAGAGATTAGAACTGCCCCCACCCTCCTTGCCTTTCGTAAACAACTTAAAACCCACCTCTGCCGCCAGGCATGGGGGAATTGAGGTCCTCTTTCCCCCTAGGCCTTTACAATTCTATGCATGGTATGTATGTATGTATGTTTGGTTTTTATATTAATTGATTTTTAATCATCAATACCAAATTACTATTGTACACTGTTTTATTGTCGCTGTTAGCCGCCCCGAGTCTCTGGAGAGGGGCGGCATACAAATCCAATAAATAAATAAATAAATAAATAAATATAAATGGAAGAATGGAGGATGGGTAGACATTACAGAGGGGAACACACCAAGTGACCTCTGCTGTCCAGTTTTCAATCTTCCTTCTTTGCCATCTCTGTAAATTCCTTCCTGATATATTCTATCTGTATGAAATAAAGTCTAATTAATTAGTTAGTGGCTGAAATGTGATGTTTAAATTAAATGTACTGTATTTTTTAAACTCTCACAGATATTCACAGAGTCGTCGGAGAGGGGCGGCATACAAATCTAATAAATAATAATAATAATAATAATAATAATAATAATAATAATAATAATAATATTCAATTGATATTCAGTTATACAGTGATGCAATTTAAACTATCAGTTCTAATTCATGCATAGGATGACTCAAGGGTGTTTAGGAGAGAAAATGAAAGACTGAATTATCTATTTTGCACTGTAAAATTTCCCCAACTCCTTAGAGGAAAGAGTAAAATCTTCCCAGCTTGCTTTGGTAAATGATTGTTTTATTAGTTGCACAGAGATGCCAATACTAAGTTTTAGTCCACAAAGCAGTGACACTTTTTTCACTTAAATATAGAATGTTTAAATTCTATAACTTAAGAATTTCAAATGTAGAGATTATTAAAGGGGATGTTGATTGATTGATTGATTGATTGATTGATTGATTGGATTTGTATGCAGTCCCTCTCCAAGGACTCAGGCCAGCTCACAACATTTCGAAAAACAATATACAGTAAACTAAAAAATCCAATTAATATAACTAAAACATTAAAAAACACGAATAGAGTTAAAAATCATCCAGTTCACACATCGAAACATATTATATTCGTCGGCCAGGGGGCTAGGGTCTAATGGCCCCAAGCCTGGCAGCATAAATAAGTCTTTAAGTTTTTATGGAAGGTGAGGCGGGTTGGGATAGTGCAAATTTCTGGGGGAAGATGATTCCAGAGGGCTGGGGCCCTTACAGAAAGGCTCTTCCCCCAGGTCCCGCCAAGCGACATTGTCTAGTTGATGGGACCTGGAGAAGGCTGACTCTGTGGGATAAACCGATCGCTGGGACTCATGCGGCAGAAGGCAGTCTCAGAGGTAATCTGGCCCGATGCCATGTAGGGCTTTATAGGTCATAATCAACACTTTGAATTGTGCCCAGAAACTAATCAGCAGCCAATGCCATCTGTGGAGTGATGGAGATATCTGGGAATGCCTTGGAAGGCCCATAACCACTCTAGCGGCTGCATTTTGGACGATTTAAAGTTTCTGAACATTCTTCAAAAGTAGTCCCATGTAGTAGTCAAACCTCAAGGTGATAACGGCATGAGTGACCATGAGCAAAGACTCCCTGTCCAAATAGGGCTGCAACTGATGCACCAGGCGAACCTGGGCAAATGCCCCCCTCACCACAGCCAAAACATGATGTTCTAGGGTCAGCTGTGGATCAAGGAGGATGCCCAAGTTGCGAACCCTCTCTGAGGAGGTCAACAATCCCCCCCCAGGGTTACTAGTGATGCATTCAATTAGTGCTATGCATTCCTGCATTAAACATATCTTCGAACTTCCTGTAATTTTGCTTATTTATTTTTATCATTTTTTTTATACTGCCATATTTCAGCATGATTCTTGTTAGTTCCCACAAATGGATGAAAATGAATAAACCCAGCAAATAAAGCAAATATTAAAGCTATATTCCTCCACCAATGACAATTCTAATAATTACAATAACATTTGTAGATGATGAAGGATCCCAAGATCTTCCCACATTTCAACAACACTCTGTGAGCTGCATTGGTTGCCAATTGGTCTTCGGGCACATTTCAAAGTGCTGGTTATGACCTATAAAGTCCTACATGGCTTAGGACCAGACTACCTATGAGACCGCCTTCTGTCTCATGCATCCCAGCGGCCGGTTAGGTCCCACAGAGTTGGCCTTTTCCAGGTCCCGTTGGCCAAACAATGTCATCTGGCAGGGCCTAGGGGAAGAGCCTTCTCTGTGGTGGCCCCGGACCTCTGGAATGAACTCCCTCTGGAGATGCGTACCATCCCCTCCCTCCTGGTCTTTCGTAAAGCTGTGAAGACCTACCTCTGCCGGTGGGCATTGCGGTTGTGAGCCATAAGATTGTCTCAGGCTGACATGAATGATTGAATTTGATGAATGTGGATGATTGTATAAGATGTTTTAGATTTTTATTAATTTTGTATATGTCTTTTTTAAATAACTAGATTTCTTACATATATTATTTGCATTTACAATGTTGTATGTGGCCCTGAGTTGTTTTGATAATGGTGACATAGAAGTCTAATAAATGAATGAATGAATGGATGGATGGATGGATGGATGGATGGATGGATGGATGAATACTTCATTGGGCAACTAAGATCTAGAAGAACATATGGTACAAAAAATGTTCAAAATGCTTTGAATTTTTATTTTTTTATTTTTTTTATTATTTCGATTTGTATGCCGCCCCTCTCACTTATATTCCCTGTGAATAATGAATAATCCTCCATTCATATCTTGCACTATGCCTGGATCCCTTTTCTATTGGGGCCTGAATAGCAAAGTCAACAGGAGATCCCTTAGAAACCCCTGAACAGTGTTTCTCAATCTAAGCTACGATATGTGGGTTTCTAGGAATTTTGGGGAGTGGTCTATGATCTTAAAGTGGCTGAGATTGAGAAACACCACCTCACAAACAAATAAAAATGCCTTGCTTCTAGATGCCTTTTCTCCTTGTGAAAAACCTCCTGAGTTGAGAGAAAAACCTAAACATAACAAGTCCTACCAGAGACCAGGAAGAAGAATAAAATGGGACAACTTGCCCTAGCCAACTTGCTGCAGCCAACTCGCCGTTACAACTCTCCACAGCTTACTTGGCATGGGATAACTCACATTGTGGGATAATTTAATAATTCTATTTAATTATTTAAAATTAATAAAAATATTTTAATTGTTGCCATTTCCATTTCACTCTGTCCCTCCTTTGGCATCCTTTTTTAAATGATTGTATTCCACAATTTCTTTGATATGAGTGTAACTATTTTCCCACAGTGAATTTTCCCACAATGGCTTGGCTGTGGCTCGTTGGCCTAAGCTAAGGTGAGGTGGCCATGCTGAATTGTCATAGATCCAAAGAAAAACAGCTGACAAATGCTTCTCTTGGCCTCTTCTGAAATTTTGCTGAATCTGTTTGTCTGGCTCACATCTTTTTAGCATCTGTTTATCTCCCATGGATAATGGCATTTCCAAGTAGGCAGTTGTAAGCTATTGCTAGATTGCTGCCAATCCTGTGGAGAAGAGAAAGTTTACACAGGAACTCAAGTAATGAATTCATTTGCCAAGGATACCCTGATAAGCTCATCTAGAGAAATTCAAGAATGGGGTAGACAATGGTTTGTTCCCAGAACTTGGTGGCTTTTGTAAACTTCTCTGGGAAATAATTCTTGGCTTAGAGTGTTTTTATAAACCCACTGTTTTTAGTGTACTAAAATGACACAAATTGTCAAGCTCATTAACTAATTTATTAGGAATGTTATAACAATAAATAGGGAGGAATGTTGGGGAACAATATATTATCATAAGCATCCTAAAGTGAATATAAATGCAATTGGTAAAGTCAAAATCATATTAGTGATAATACAAAAAAAGAAAAGCAAACAAAACTAAAAATAATTATTTGAATAATTTTGGTATGATTTCTTATCATGACTATTGTTCTATAAAAGCCAGTCCTACATACCTGTTAACATTTATTGGAAATGTGGTGTAGTTAACTTCTACCTGATACTTTTTAAAGATATTTCTCTGGCATCATATAGCAACTTGTTGTTAGCTATTCTGATTTTGCTCTAACATAAAACAATTGCATCATTATAATAGTAGCGGTAGAATTATAATATCATAGCAGTATGAAACTTTAATAATAAGTTTTAATGGAAATCAATTTTAGAGCTCATGTTTGCCGTGGGTGTCAGTGCAAAAGGCAAAGAGTCATGAAAAAAGAAGTTATCTATTAAAATAGAGAAAGGCTGCTTTATATTTCAAGTACAAAAGCAAACGGAGACGAAATAATACATTATTAAATAGGGTTTCTGTTTGAGATCATATTAAACCTGAGCTCCAGGAAGTTCACATCATGTTGGCTGAATACTGCTGGATGTTAATTGGTTTTGTCCTATATTTCAACATCTTTAACCAAACAAGATAGTCTGGCATTTCTAAATGTTTTCTGTTTTGCTTTGTTGAATACTAGACCTTCAGAATAATTTATAAATAATATTGGTGAGATCAGGAAAAAGCACTTGATGATATGTATGTTAAGTTTTATTTTCTTTTTTTATTTCCCATACTACAAGAGTCCTGGTGGGATAGTGGTTAGAATGTAGTATTGCGGGCAAACTCTGCCCACAGCCTGGAGTTCAATCCTGATGGAGTTTGAGGTTGACACAGCCTTCCATACTTACAATGTCTTTAAAATGAGGACCCATATTTTGGGAGGCAATGTGCTGACATTGTAATCCACCCAGAGAGCGCTGTAAAACACTGTGGAGCAGTATATAAATTCTAAATGTTATTGCTATTCTTTAAAATAAACCAAACAGAGACCAGCAGTAACCAATCATTCATAGACTTGTCAGGGAATCTGTCAGAATACTTTAATTTCCCCTTTAGATCTTTAAAAACTCTCCAAGCAATACTGGTACTTTTTGAAAGAAATATTTCCTAGTTATTTTTTGACCTTTGCACTTTTAGAATGCTTAGGAACTGACACTTCTGATAACTCTGTAACATACAATTAATCCTGCCATTAGATAGATATGCAGCAACTCAAAAATAGGTGATTTAGGGGTGCCACGCTACAGGTTCAAATCCCAGTAAGGGCATGTCTGGCTGACAAGGTCAAAATAGATCTATACTGGGCTCTCTTCCTTTTCACTTATCAGAAAAAATATTTAACCACGTAAAATTATAGTTGGTGAGTATAAAAAAAATTATCTGCCTTGAAATGGCACCTGCGTAGGGCTTAGTGGCAAAAGGAAAGCAAAGTTGCTTCCTCCCATATTTAGGGAAACCAGGGTGATTTTGACAGAAAATCAACCATATGGCTCTTCCCTGGTAAAAGCTGATTGGGAGGTGAGCCTGTAGCACAGAGGTTAATATCCTGCCTTGCACTCAGCATGCTACAGGTTCAAATCCCAATGAGGGTATATCTGACTGATGAGACTATAACAAGGTCGAAATAGATCTATACTAGGCCTTCCTTTTCACTTATCAGCAAAAATATGTAACCATGTATGTCTGTGTGTTTGTGTGTATTCCAGCCTAACTCTGGAATGGCAATTCCAACCAAACTTGTTACACAGATTATTAATCCTCTGAAACAAACACTTGGGGTGGGGTGGGGAAGACACTCGTGTGTGTGTGTGTGTGTGTGTGTGTGTTCCAGCATAATTCTGGAACACCTGGTGTGTTAAGGAGAGCAAATGCGGTGTCCTAGGCTGGTTGTGATACAACTTCCATCACAGCTTCCTGATTCTTGCCCTCCACTGGGCCAATGGGGAAGTGCCTGATGTTCCCTTCTCTTGGCAGAAGTTGCCCCTGGTGGATTTGAGGCAAAGTCTAGGATTGTAGAAAGAGCAGGGAAGATGAGCGTGTGGGAGGGAAAAGGAGAGGGCAAGGATGATGGCATGAGAATAAGGGGAAGAAAGATTCCCTGTCAGAGAAATGCTTCGACGTCTATAAATATCTGAGCAATGCTGGGTTATCAGCTAGTTAGGGGGCTGTATCAGGAAAAGTACGGGGAAATGATCCTGCAATTTAGCTGGAGGCCATATTAGTAATTTTCTTTGGGATGATTAGCTGATTGAGAGAAATAAATCTAGTTTTGGATTATCTGTATATATTGCAGTCTGATGCAAGTAGATTTGAGTCACATAGAAAAGATGTATGGGCTCCTCAATGTTAAAATGGTAAAACAGTGTTTCTCTATCTTAACGAGTTTTAAGATGCATGAATTTCAACTTCCATAATTCCCAGCCAGCATAGTGAGATATTTCTATCAGGAAATTTTAGTGAAGTGATCTGATAGTGATCAAGGATTCCAAGTGCGATTTGGCCTTTGGGGCTTCCAATGGGCTTGCTTCATTTAGATTCATAGATTTGGTATCTCTTAGCTCACTCTAAAAATAAAAGCATAAGTCACTTTAAAAAGTGAAAAGCCCCAAGATATAGGCAAAAAGTGGCTAAGTTGGAAAAGGCAGTATTATCTCTAGAGTTTGGAATGTCCAAGGAACATAGTAATTTCATGGATTTATAAAAAGGATTTCAATAAGTTTAGTTGTATTAGAGAAATAAGGAACTGAAGACAATTCAATGCTAAACTAATGTCAAAGCTGATCTGGTTGTTTGGGAAATGATGGAGCTGTCAACATTCATAACTTCAATAATACTCCATTTAGGAAGCTTGTTGGTCAATTTCATAGAGCTTAATTCACAAATAATTCTCATTCCACTGAGTTACTTTAGGCTGAAATTTCAGGATCTGTATTTCATTAGAATTGTTCAGTCTGTCATGTATACCAACATAATAGCTTCTCTAACCTTCTAGAATAAGTCTTCTGGTGCTCAAATGTCCTGCTTAGGAGGACCTTGAAAATGAATGGTTTTAAAATAAGGTACTAACTTGTTCTTGCAAAAGAGCTTTAGTTCAAACTCAGTATGAAGAGGTAATAAGGTCCCTTTGTTAAAACAGACATGACATATACAATTTAGCTCTGCCTAGACAGCATGAACAGTAAAATTTAATCCCACCTTTTTTTGGTCTTGCCCCACCTAAGCATCTCTCCACCCCATAACATATAATTTTTATTATTCAAAAAGTGAACTACTCACACGGAGGAAGCCTAAAAGGCCATTAGCTAGGTTTAAACAAGGTTCCAATTGTCCCCATTAAAAATGAAATTGCCACGCTGTGGGACATGGGGCGCACATTGGGAACCAGGGAATAAGAATTATCCTTTCCTGATAGAAATAGTCTCTACATTCAATCTTAATACTTTTGGACTTTTAGTGATTTATGAAAAAAATTTCTTTGACATAATTTCTTTTTTCCTCACCAGAAATACAAACAACAGCAAGAGTAATAATAATATATAATCTGTAATATCTGAACAAAAATATTTACAATATGTGTTAATTTGCCCCTTTGGATTAGTTCAACGATTATTGATAATGATAGAGCAATAGTAATAGCATTAGACTTATATACAACTTCACAGTGCTTTATTGCCCTTTCTAAGCAATTTACAGAGAGTAAGCATATTGCCCCCAACAATCTGGATCCTCATTTTACCGACTTTAGAAGGATGGAAGGCTGAGTCAACCTTGAACCTACTGAGATTCGATCTGTCAAACTGCAGATGGTGATCAGCAGAAGTAGCTTGCGGGACTGCACTCTAACCACTGCTCCACCAAGACTTTTATGCATCCACCATATATGCATCCACCATAGTTTGTGATTTATCGCCTTTATATGATTTCCTATCATCATGAAAGAATACTTGCAGAAGAGAAAAACAATAAAGTCAAGTTTGAAATATTAAATTCAAATGTGGCTCTACATTATTGCTGGTGCTTCTCCTTGTGTAAGCTACTTCACTTAAAGAGCCAAAAAGAGGCAGCAAATCATAGGAGAAAGATTAAAATGAACAAAATTGGGTGTACAGAAGTTTTAAAAAGTCCTTTGTTTTTATTTGAACAATCCTAATGGAACAAAAATTGCAGCAGCAATTGCAGTGGTTATTTTTAGACAATAGCAGTTAGGAAATGGAAAATCAGAATAGGAATATCAGTGGTTAGATACACCCCTTAAAAGGAAGAGTTATACTGTTCAAGTCAATTTTTGCTTGACTTTTACTAGTTCACACATGCCTGAACAGAAAGTGACTGTTCACCATTGTGTACAAGTTAGCATTGTTGTATAAATTATAATATATAAAATAAATAGTCAAAGTGGTTTTGAACAAAGGAATAATATTTCAAAATAAATAAATCACAGCGAATACAAAATTTAATTGCACAAATGATCAAAACTAAAAGATCAAAACTGAATGATCAGGTCAAAGTTTGACTAAAGCTCTTTTAAAAAAAATATCTTTATTGAATATTTACATTTAAAACAACAGAAACAAAGACAAAAAGCATACAAACAAAAACATAACATACAAAAGCATACAACTTTATAATATAATATATTGGTTTGTTTGTTTGTTTGTTTATTTATTTATTTACTTACTTACTTACTTACTTACTTACTTACTTACTAATTAGATTTGTATGCCGCCCCTCTCCGAAGACTCGGGGCGGCTCACAACAATAAAAACATTCCAAATCCAATAGTTAAAAGAATTTAAAACCCTTAATATAAAAGCAATCATATATCTCATACAAACCATGCATAAAATGGAACGGTCCAGGGGAATCAATTTCCCCATGCCTGATGACAGAGATGTATTTTAAGAAGTTTGCGAAAGGCAAGGAGGGTGGGGGCAATCCTAATCTTCGGCGGGGGGGAGTTGATTCCAGAGGGTAGGGGCTTCCACAGAGAAGTCTCTTCCCCAGATGACCTTGTTTCGTCGTCGGGACCTGGAGAAGGCCAACTCTGTGGGAGCTAACCGGTCGCTGGGATTCGTGTGGCAGAAGGCGGTTTTGGAGATATTCTGGTCCGATGCATTACAGTAGTCAAACCTTGAGGTGATGAGGGTATGAGTGACTGTGAACAGTGACTCCTGGTTCAGATAGGGCCACAACTGGTGTACCAGGCAAACTTGGACAAACGCCCCCCTCGCCACAGCTAAAAGATGATTCTCTAATGTAAGCTGTGGATCAAGGAGGATGCCCAAGTTGCGGACCCTGTCTGAGAGTGTCTGTAATTCCCCCCCCCCCCAGGGTAATGGACGTACAGATGGAATTGTCCTTGGGAGGCAAAACCCACAGCCACTCTGTCTTATCAGGGTTGAGTTTGTGTCTGTTGACACCCATCCAGACCCTAACAGCCTCCAGGCACCGGCACATCACTTCCACTGCTTCGTTGACTGGACATAGGGTGGAGATGTACACCTGAGTATCATCAGCGTACTGATTACCTCACCCCATGCCCTTGGATGATCTCACCAGCGGTTTTATGTAGATATTAAATAGCAGGAGGGAGAGGACCGAACCCTGAGGTACCCCACAAGGGAGAGACCTAGAGGTCGACCTCTGACCCCCCACTAACACCAACTGCGACTGACTGGAGAGGTAGGAGGAGAACCACTGAGGAACAGTGCCTCCCACTCCCAACCCCTCCAGCCAGCACAGAAGGATACCATGGTCGATGGTATAAAAAGCCGCTGAGAGGTCAAAAAGCACCAGGACAGGGGATAAACCCCTGTCCTGGGCCTGCCAGAGATCATCCATCAATGCAACCAAAGCAGTTTCCGTGCTGTAGCCAGGCCTGAAACCCGACTGTTGAGGGCCTAGATAATCAGCTTCTTCCAAGGACCGTTGGAGCTGGAGCACCACCACCTTCTCAACAACCTTCCCCATAAAGGGAAGGTTGGAGACTGGACGATAGTTATTGAGAATGGCTGGGTCCAGGGAAGGCTTCTAGAGGAGGGGGTGCACATGTGCCTCCTGATAAGGAGCCGGAAAGGACCCCCTCCCCAAAGAAGCGTTGACAATCTCCTGGACCCAGCTCCGTGTCACCTCCCTGCTGGCTGAGACCAGCCAGGAGGGACACGGACCCAGTAAGCAGGTGGCGGAACTCACACCTCCAATGGCCTTGTCCACTTCATTTGGTATCAGAACTTTGATTAAAGCTTTATAAATGTAATAACAACAGAGACTTGCTAGTCATCTGAGGGGAGTGGGTTCATTGTTATTTTCAACTCACCATGAACTAAGCCTACAAGTTTTCTGTCCATCCATTTATGTGGTGCATTTCTTGTAAATAGGTTCATTCTTCTCTCTCTCTCCTACACACAGTAGAAGGATTGGATTTGGAATATCTGAATTTGGAATCCGACATGTTTTCTTTTGCTTCAATTTCTAATTTTGCATAGTTTTTTTTAAAAAAAGATCATCATCAATAAATATGAACAGATGCAAGAACATCATATAACTTTTCTTTTATATATTTTGGGTGGTTTGAGTACAAGTTTGGTTTTTAGAATTCTACACTTGTTGGGAAACCATATCCTATTTTTTCCTGCTAAATGGACCCTTAGATAATATTTTTTATGACATACTAAAGATGGGCTGTCATTGTTGTCCAACTGCTTATATTGTTCCCTTTGCATTTTGATCAATGGCTCATATATGTCACAATAAACCAGAGGTGGGTTTCAGTAGGTTCTGACCAGTTCTGGAGAACCAGTAGCAGAAATTTTGAGTCGTTCGGAGAACCAATAAATACCACCTGTGACTGGCCCAGCCCCCATCTATTCCTGAGTCCCAGCTGATTGGAGGAAATGGGGATTTTAAGAAGAGAAGTATCCTTCTGTTGCCACACACACTAAGCCATGCCCACCAAGCCACACCACATCCACAGAACAGGTAGGAAATTTTTTTGAAACCCACCGCTGCAATAAACCAATTGAAAATAATGAAACGGAGTAGACCAAAACTATTTGGTCTTTTTCCTGTTCTTTTATTTGTTTGGTCATATAAAAAATGACACAGGTTTTGTGGAGAGATACATTATGTAATACTAACAAGAGCTGTGGTGACACAGTGGTTAGAATGAGCATTGCAGGATAATTTTGGCTGCCAGCAGTTTAATTCTGACTGGCTCAAGGTTGACTTAGCTTCCATCCTTCCAAGGTCAGTAAAATGGAGACTCAGATTCCTGGGGTCAATACGTTGACTCTATAAACTGCTTTAATAAGTATGAAGTGGTTTATAAGCCAAGATGCTATTCCTATTTGGCTGCGAAGAACCATTTGTGTTGAACTGAATTCTGTAGAACCACACATTTTGTCTATGTATAAGAATTCTGATTTGACTTCCGCATTCTGACTCTGCATGTGTTAGATTGTAAGACACATCAGCTCAATCATTGTACCTTTTCTGTACTACCAGAAAATAATAAGAGGTATAGACCATTGAGCTGGAAGGCACCTGGCTGGGATAAATTGGTTTTTATGCACATATTTTCTGCATCCAGATTGTGCAGCCCTAAGGAGATGAAAATGAATAGGAACACACATGAAAAGAACATTGCTGTGATACACAGAGTGAAGAGGCAAAATAGATGTGAAGTTAATCAATGCAACTATTCTAAAGCAATTTAATCGAGTTTCTGTGCAAGTGTGTGTCAGTTGTTTGTGATGCAAATGGGTGTTTTTAAAATGTGTATGAATTTAAAGGTAGAACTAATTAATTTAAATCCAGCAAATGCTATTATGAATCGAAATGAAGAGGGGAAAACAGGAAATTTGTACTGAAAACAGCTGCTTTCAATGACCCAGAAGCTGAAAAGACTCTTGACCAAAATCTCTGTGAAATACCTCTTTTATGAGACTACTGTGGTTGTTGGTTGAGGGGGAAAATTTAGTCTAGGTTTGTGTATAAATAAACTCACATTTCTGCAGAAATAAATGTTGATTGATCTACTGTAGGAGCATTGCTTGTTGCTTTTTTCAAGTTACAAAGCCAAAAGCTGAATGAATAGTCTTGTTCATGTCTGTAGTATTCAGACTGAAACCTGACTCAACTGTATACTAACTCCAATATCGTCAAACTACCCCCCTACAAAATAATATAAGACTATTCTTTGAAATGGATTCACACAATCTACTATTTTAAAATGGAGAATTTAGTAGTAATGTGAAGTATGGAAACTCATGACTACTTCCTTAATGTAGAGGGGGGAAATGGAACATTCCAAGTCTATGGCGAGAAATAATCTGGAATTAAGGGAAATATCCTAACAGTGAGAACAATTAACAGGTAGAATGGCTTGTCTACATAAATTGCGAGTGCTCCACCACTGGAGGCTTTTTAAGAAGAGACTGAACAGCCACTTGTCTGGAATGGTATAAGGTCTCATGCTTGTGCAGGAGGTTGGACTAGAAGACCTCCAAGTTCCCTTCCAAATTTATTGTTTCTGTTATACAGAAAGAACAGTCTGGGTAGTATCTATCATCATCTTACTTACTTACTTACTTACTTACTTACTTACTTACTTACTTACTTACTTACTTACTTACTTACTTAGTTATTTAACTTTTAAGCCGCCCAAATCCTTGCGGACTCTGGGTGGTGTACAGTCATGAGCAATATAATATAAAACAGAATGAGCAATAATAAACAACATAACAAACAATAAAATATAAACCAGTAAAAACCCCAAATATAGTATTCATTCAACAACAATCATATGCATGTAAATGTTTGATTTTTAAATGTTTAGCTTTTAAAGATGATTTTTAAATTAATTATTTCTATTAATTGCATTAGAAGTGTTTTATATATTGTATTTTTTATTGAAATGTTGTAAGCCACCTCTCTGGGGGCAGTTGGTTCCATAGAGCCGGAGCCACCACACAGAAGGCCCTCATGCATGGCCCTGCCAATCAGCACTGTCTGGCCGACGGACATGGAGAAGGCTGACCCTGTGGGCTCTGGTCAATCGCTGGGAGTTACGTGGCAGAAGACAGTACCATAAATACTCTGATCCAATGCCATGTATTTACACCTTAAATTGTGTCCGGAGTAGTCAGTGCAGCTCGTGGAGTGATGGAGTTATGTGGGTGTACCTAGGCACACCCACAATGACTCACACAACTACTGTATGGACTAGTTGCAATTTCTGTATGTTTTTTAAGGGTAGCCCCATGTAAAACTTAAAGCAGGGGTTTTGCATGGTGGCCATACACTTATTTTCAGAAACTGTATTCATTAGTAGCTTATGTTGAATACAGAACTCCCCCAGTTTCAGGAAAGAGGGGGGGAAAATAAGATTATTTTTCAATGTCATACTGCAGTATTTTTTGAAAAGCTACTGCAGAAAATAGCACTCTGACTGTAAAATCCCTTCCCACAAAAGTGCATTTTAATGCCTAGATGGGATTGCAATAAATGAGGCATATCAAACTCTGATTCTTCAGTTTCCAGTTGAGAAAAACAGTAAAAGGAAATAGCTTATGTTTGGAGGGGTGGGGGGCAGTGAAGGACCACACTTACCTTTTCTTACTTACCCCTGCACGAGATTTTGCTTCCGCACACATGTGAGATTTCAGCGATTTTCACCAATTTCTTTGCTTTGATGCATGCACAGAAGCAAAGAAAGGTAGAATTAGAATGAAAGAGAAAGGTGGAATGAGATAGAATTAGCTGATCTGTTTGGCTTAAATGGTGGGGCTGACACAGCTCTTGGTACTCTCTGTAACTACAACATTGAATTGTAAATCAGTCGTGGGGCTTATATTGTTTCTTGAATGTTGTTGTATATATTTGTTGATGCATTTAGTGTGATAAAGTAAATTAAATACTGAACCTCATGGCATTGTTTTGTAATCAATTCTTAGTGGTTCAGCATATTACCAGAAGTCAGCCACCACGAAATTCTGTTTAGAAAAGAAACCCAATAAAACTGTTATGCAAACATTGGAATGTGAACAAAGAAAAACTCCCAATACTTCCAGTCTTATTCTTGTCTATGAATGTCAGGTTTCAGAAATGTATAGGGTGAAGGTTAGTATAGATAGTCCTCAACTTACTTGCAACCACAATTGAGCCCAAAATTTATGTTGTTAAGTGAGACATTTGTTAAGTGCGTTTTCCCCTATTTTACGAGTTGTCTTGCCATAGTTGTTAAGTCAATCACAGAATAACAGAGATAAATATGAACCAGTTGCCAAGCACCCAAATTTTGATCAGATGATCTTGAGGCTGCTACAAAGGTCACAACTGTGAAAAATGGTCACGAGTCATATTTTCAGTTGTAAATGAACAGTTGTAAATGGAGGACTACCTCTATCTGGATGGGAGACCTCAGGAATCATAGGTCTGTAGTCTAGTTAGCAAAATAACAGTACAGTATTGTACAAGAAGGCATTGCACTGGCAAAAAGCTACATTAAGGTGTCACCAGAAGAGGATCTTTATTTTAATGGTGCTGGAATAGCTTATAGCAATAGCATTTAGATTTATATACTGCTTCATAGTGTTTTTACAGTCCTTTCTAAGTGATTTACAGAATCAGCCTCTTTCCCCCAATAATCTGGGTCCGAATTTTACCCACTTCAGAAGGATGAAAGGCTGAGTCAACCTTGAGCCGGTGGTGAGATTTGAACTGCTGAACTACAGCTAGCAGTTAGCTGAAGTAGCCTGCAGCGCTGCACTCTAACATACTGCACTATTCCGAATCCAATTTATGAGTGTTTAAATACAATAAATATCAAGAGAAACTTTGAGCTAAATTGAAATTTTAAATTTAAATTTAAATTTTGAATTTTTAAATTTACTGCAAGAGCAGTAAGGCAATTTGGTAACAAACTTTTTTAAAAGTCACTCCTGTAATAGAAAGGAAATGGACACTTTTTTGTTTCCCTCCTACATACAAAACATGAAATGAGGTCAAAGGTTGGCAATGTAGAATTTAGACACCCCATAAAACATACTGTTTCTATTTATAGGCTTCCCCCCCTTTTAAAAAAATGTCATGAGAATATCAGTTTTATGAGATTTTTTGATAAGAATGCTGACATCATATATATTCTTACACATTTATTTAGGGATGCCTTCAATGCAAATCATGTAAGAGTGTCCCTGTCTAGTCCTTGATTTGAAGTCTTTAGTGCACAGAATGAGTGCTCTGTCCCCCGGAGGAACTTTAATTATCTTAAAAGTTTCTCTTCCCTGTCAGGGTTTTGAGACAGTAATGGGTTGCTCCTGGTTTGGACTGGTTCTTAGAAGAAGTTGTGCCAGTGATGGGAGGCTCCGCCCACCTGCCTGGGACGCTTCTGCACATATACAGAAGTGTTATGTGATAGCACACCAAACCGGTAGGAAAAATATTTACAACCCACCACTGTTTTAAAGAAACAAAGCAGTAAAGATGTGCCTTTAATGCAATGGGCCTCTTCCTAAATATAGAAATTGAACTGCCAGAAATCAAGACAAGCAGTACAGTAATATCTTGTCTTATGAACCTAATTGGTTCCGGAAGTAGGTTTGTAAGGCGAAAAGTTCGTAAGACGAAACATTATTTCCCATAGCAAACAATGTAAAAGCGATTAATGCGTGCAAAAAGAAAAAAAATCGCAAAATGGCTCTCCGCTGGGTGCCGCTGCCTGGCTGTCACCTTTTAAAACAGCCGGGGGGCTTCTCGGCATTCTCCTGAACCCGAACTTTTCGGGTTCGGGAGGCCACCAAGAAGCACCGCCATCCGGCTGTCACCTTGTGAAACAGCCGGGGGGCTTCTCGGCATTCTCCCGAACCCGAACTTTTCGTGTTCGTGTTCAGGAGGCCGCTGAGAAGCGCCGCCACCTGGCTGTCACCTTGTGAAACAGCCGAGGGGCTTCTCGGCGTTCTCCTGAATGCCGAACTCAGAAGTTCGGGTTCAGATTCCGGAGGCCGCCGAGAAGCGCCCCGCTGTTTTAGAAGGTTACAGCCAGGCGGCGGCACTCGGCGGAGCGCCGTTTTTGCAATCGGTGGTGGCGTTTTCGGCCGATCTGGAGGCTGGAAACGAGGTGGGGAATTTCAATAGGGAATTACATGGGTGGAGCTTTGACGTCACAAAGACGAATACAGACTATTACACCTTGGCTCATAACACACCAGATTTTATTGAGATTGAAAGAATAAAGTCTGGGTAATCGATATGGCAAAGGAAATTGCCGACAAGGACATCAATCCCCAAACTTTGTGGCTTGGCTGCCCACCTGGGGGTGGGGGGTGGGGGCAGGAGGGAACTGGGCTGAGGGAGCAGAGGGCTGGTGTGCAGGAGTGCATGTGCAGCTCAAATTGTATGAGTGTCGGCATGCACAGGCATGCAGCCACAGCTCGACTTGCACACGTTGAGTTGTGCACGCATGTGCACGCACACTGGCCTGCCGCTCCCATGGTCTGATTTCAAATAGGCCATGGGCCAGTAAAGAGCTACAACCTGGAGGTAGAGGACCCCTGGGCTAGGAAAACAAAGAACTGGACAAGATCACACAGTAACAAGAGCTACAACCTGGAGGTAGAGGACCCCTGGGCTAGGAAAACAAAGAACTGGACAAGATCACACAGTAACAAGAGATGAAAATCAAAATTGAAAGATTATAGTTTAAGTCTTTAGTCACAGTGGTCACAGTGGTGGTTGGCATGCTAGGTGCCCTACCAAAACATCATCAAAACATCTGCAGATTGGTAAAATTTCCAGTTTGCAGTTGGCCTTTCTTTTTTGATCTGCATATATTTTGTTCCAATATATTACAACAGCCCAGGTTCTTGAGGAGAACTTGATACTATCACCAGCCAAAGAACTGGCAGCTGTGACTTCACCTTGCTTTGAATAGATTATAATAGCAACAACCACCTGTCCAGCAATAACCCTTCCTGATAGTTTCCTATCTCAAAAATTTCCTGACACAAAATCCATTAGAACAATTGAGAAAAGATGAATATTTATAGCAGCCTTAAAGCACAAACATCATCCTTTTTATTGGAACTAATAATACATGCTTTTTATTGGAAATAGTAAATTGTTTATTCATGTAAAAATCTTTAATAGCAAGCTAGGATTTGGTTTAACAAAGTTACAGTCTAATCTAAGAATATGCTGTTATTTGTGTAAAGGTGCTGGAAATTTCATGACTGTTATAATTTATTATGAATGTTTTCTGCAGAGTTCTTTCCATCTTAAGGCAGCTGTGGCTTAAGCCATTATCAATTTAGTGGTGTCATGGTTAATTATTTTACTCTATGTAAGTATTTGGTTTCCAAGTGTTATTTAGAAGTGCTGTCAACCGGCTGTGATGCTAAGTATAGATGAATAGTTCAAATCTTTTATGTAATTGGACTTTCACTACAGCTTCTGAAAATAAAGAGTATATTTTACCAACAGCTGTGACTGCTTGGCTAGGGAGGAAAATCATTCATTGTTTTTGGCTTTTTGTTTTCAGTTACTCCACCCTGTAGGATTACAGCCTATTATAATTCTCACCAGAAATGTAAGACTCTTGCTGTGCTGTCTTTGAATCAGAGTTTTACAGTCATGGAGATCTCTTTGGCTTTTTCATTTTAATAAGTATTTGTTCATCATCTGTAGCAAATGTTAGCACCTGGCTTTTAATTTATTACTATTTTTTAAAAAGGAGGAAGCCAAAGGCTTTTTCAAAAAACACATGGTATGAGATTGGAAGAAATAATAATCAATAATATTGTAATAGCAAATTACAATACAGAATACAGAATAACAGAGTTGTAAGGGACCATCTAGTCCAGTGATGGTGAACCTTTTTTTCCCTCCAGTGCCAAAATAACATGCATGTGTGCTATCGTACATGCGCAAGTGCCCACATCCATAATTTAATGCCTAGGGAGGGTAAAAACAGCTTCTCCCATCCCCTGGTGGCTCTCTGGAGGCCGAAAACAGCCTGTTTCTCAACCTCTGGTGGGCCCAGTAGGCTTGTGTTTCACCCTCCGTAGGCTCCAAAATCTTCCCTGGAGCTGGGAAAAGGTAAATCCCCCCCCCCCAGAGGCTCTCTGGAAGCCAAGAACACCCTCCCAGAGCCTCTCTGTCAGCCAAAAATCAGCTGACCAACACACACATGCATGTTGGAGCTGAGCTAGGGCAGCGGCTTATGTACCAGCAATCTCTTCTTGAAGCTTCCAGTGATGAAGAACCGACAATTTGTGAAGGCAAGCTGTTGATTGTTCTCACTGTTAGAAAAATTATCTTTATTTCTAGGTTGAATCTCTCCTTGATCAGTTTCCAGCCATTGTTCCTCGCCTGGCCTTTGGGTGCTTTTAAAAATAGGTTGACCCCATTTATTATAATAAAGATAATAATCTCCTGTTTTGTCACTACTTTAATCTTGAATTTATGTAGCCCTCCAAATATTTTTTTTAAAGCATGATGGATTCTTGTTAGATATTTTTTTTAATGTGTAAGATTTGCATTACATTGTATTTCATAACCCTGACTTCTCCAAATGGAAAAGGAGTTTCCTCATTATGTTTCCCAGAGCCTTAGTGGTGCACTGTTTAGAGTGCAGTACTGCAAGTTGCTTCTGCTGACTGCTGACTGTAGTTCACCAGTTCAAATCTCACCCGGTTCAAAGTTGACTCAGCCTTCCATCCTTCCTAGGTGGGTAAAATGAGGACCCAGATAGTTGGGGGGGGGGGATATGCTGACTATGTAAACCACTTAGAGATGGCTGGAAACCACTGTGAAGAGGTATATAAGTCTAAGTGCTATTGCTATCATATAATCTATTCTGGTGGTTAGGCATTCTCAGAGAAAGTTGGAAAGGGCAGGAAAATAAGGAAAAATCAAATAGAAGCTGTTTTCTCTTTGAATTCATCATAGAGTAGGTAAACATTTCTATCATACTGTAGGTTAATGCAAATTAGAGCAGGTATATCTACTTCGGCTATGATTAGATTTTCACTTTTTAAAAATGACAAGCTGGAGATGAGGTATAAAAGCTACAACATTGGCTAATTGTCTTTTGAATTGTTTTCTGTTTTCAAGGGAAGGCATAAGGACGAAACATGGGTCTGATGCCTGTTTTGATCCTAATATTTTTTTATTGCTGACATTCAGTTTGGTTCATTTTGTGAAGTGTTTGTTTTTATTTTTTTCCTTTTCAGCTCTTTAGATCAACAGAGCATGTGCCCGGTACCTTCATTCTTGTTCTTTTTAATGTTGACCCCATATCTTTAAAAACAGTTCTGCTCATATTTGCTTGAAGACGTGTAGAATTTACTGTGTGATAAAACTCATACTGTATGAAATAAAGTCCTGTTCAAACATTTTTGGGTCAGCTGTGATTATATAGGTTCAACGAAGGCATGGGTACTGAGGGATCTTTAAGATGGGATTAGTGAAGTGTCTAGACCAATGTTTATGTGTTTTCTGCAAGGATTGATATTTTTTTCCCCTTAGTGTATAACACCCAAACAGACTTCTATTGTGTTGGTGATTCTTAAATCAAAACAGAAGCTTCTTGTTCATTTGTTGTTAATTATTTATTCTGCTCATTTTTATAGTCTCACAGAGGTTTACAGTGACTACATAGAATAAAAATAATAAAACTTCTATATTGTAACTGAGTTGCAACTCTCAACATTTAAAAGAGTTTTAATGATGCCAGAGTAACCCTTGAAAAATGTTTCTGTACCGCAATCCCTGTGGAAGAAAAGCCACATAGAAAAAGATGTATTCTCAATGATCCAAAGCTAAGGGTCTCAAATGCACGCAATAATCTGCACCTTATGATTCATTCAGAAATAAATTGAAAGCAAGACTGTGTGTCTATCATAGGTGAGGTTTGTACTAAATTCCGACCACTGAGTTTTATATTAACTAAAGTTTGAGATCAGAGGAAAATATTAAAAGAAATCATCTTCTGTCATAGTTGAAATTTTAATTCTGGTTTCAAATTCTAAACTAGAACACCCTGCTAGTTTTTAATGGCTTTTCAAATGATATTTGCAAGAGCTACACATTTTTAAATGAATTGTACTTTCTTTGGATTCTTTCATAGAGTTGGATTTATTTTAAATCATTTTAATCTTTTCCACATTAATGATTTTGAGGGATAAGCCAGTGTTTACTGCTTCAGCTATCATAGCTAATATTGTTCTCTTGAAACAGGCACATTCCATTGGCCATTCTGTTATGGCAGTGCATTGTTTAGAATGTTGTCATAAAGACAAAATGAGATGAGAAAATGGTACATTGTGAATGTAACTCTGGGGAACCTATTAGGCTTTGCAATAAACTTGATATTCAAAAATGTCAAGCACTATTGTGCATAATATAATCGCAAGAAGCAGCAAAATAATGCTCTTATCCATTGGATGCCCTTTCTCTTTCTGATTTCAGGGTCTGTACATCTAAGTGGTTGTGGGGGGGGGGTGTTGCTGCTTTTTAAAAAAAGATATTGGAAGAATAATAATAAAAAAATGCTTATTGTAAGTTTTGGAACAGTAAGGAAGCCATGCCACAGCCCCTTTTATGCTGTTATTATTCATGAATTGAAGTATCCAGCAGAGTTGAATTGTAAGTGGAAATATCCAAGTATTAAAATGGTTTCCACATGGCTTCATGCTTGCCTAAGTATATTTTCCCCAGGAGTTTGCTTCACTAATCAGTCTCCTATCAGTCTACCTATTGATGTAATATCACAAAGAACATGTTTTAAAATTTAAAAGATATAGCCTAAAAATCCCAGTTCATTAATTGCAGCATAAATGATTAGGGATGTACAGTAGTTTAGATTCAAAGGTGCTATATTGCTTTGAAAACCACAGCCTCGTGTATGAATTAGACATCTCTTCCATCTATTCAGTTCTGGGACTATCAGCATGACTGGTGAATCATCTTCCCTTTTGGTAGATTTCAATGATAAATTGACCACTAATTGAGAGATGTAATAGTGATCTGTGTTTAAATGCATCTGCAAAATGTATAGAATGCATTGATTCTCTCTATGATACTTAGAATACATAGATTATCCTACCCTTAAAACGTTGTTATAGAGCACTGCGCAACTAGATACAAAAACAGGGTTTTTTTCCTGAACATCATCACTCTGCTAAACAAATAATTCAATCACCACGGTCAAACTATTCACTAAGGCTGCATTATTATTACTATTAATTTTTCTCATCATTCCTATCCTCCCACTTATGACTGTATGATTGTAACTTATTTCTTGTATCCTTAATATTTTTTCCTGGATGCTTATTATTTCAACCCTATGACAATCATTAAGTGTTGTACCTCATGATTCTTGACAAATGTATCTTTTCTTTTATGTGCACTGAGAGCATATGCATCAAAGACAAATTACACTTGGTCAATAAAGAATTCTATTCTATTCCATTCTATTTTCCCCTTCCCCCCTTTTACCTTTATTGCAAAATTAGAACTGCTGCACATAGATGATATGGATTTACATTTATCCTTGGTGTAGGATTAGGGAATTTCATGGAAAAATGGAAAACAGATCTCATAGAAAAGGGCCCCCCAAAAACTTCTAGAAAGGGTGCAGAGAACAACAGAGAAGAATAGCAAAGTTGATAAGTAGTTGGAAGCTAAGGCATCTATCTAATGAATGCCTGAGAAAACTAGGCACATGTCTAGTAATCTAAGAGCAGGACTAGGGGTGATATGCAGTGAAGGGCTACCACATATTTTACTTCCATACTGTGGGCATGGCTTATGCAGGATGCCCTGCATTTTCTTTCAACATCTTTCAGTGCAAATTGGGTGCTCTGGGATAGAGCTCCATTTTTGCTACCTCACTGCATTCCATCCCATCTGGGCAGCCGCCCACCCCTGGTGATATGATTGCAGTGTTCCAGTATTGCACAGAGAAGGGGAAGGGACTTAACCTATCCTCTAAAGCATCTTAAAGACGGGACAAGAAGTAATGAGTCGACGACCATCAAAGAGAGATTAGAACTAAGGAGTAATTTCCTGATGGCTTATTTTTTGAAATTGTGGGGACTCCTTTACAGGAGGTTTTCAGGAAGAGACTGGAGAATCATTTGTTTGAACAGGGGCCTGGGCTAGAAGACTTACAAGGTCCCTTCCAACCTTACTAATCTATGTTCAATATCTATGATGGTTTTGGTAGATCAAGTGGAACATGCCAACAAACCTCCATAGATTCACTATCCTGCTGCTGCTACTATGGCTAATTGGGTGAACAGCTTTTTTGATTGAGCTATGAGTTTGATTGCTTTGATACCCTCAAAACAATCATATGTAGAGTTTTTCCTTTACAGATAGGCCATAGATACAATGATATCTAAATAGGCTTCTTGAAATAGCTGACATCTGCCAATCTAGTGATAGTTGAGTATTAATGAACACTTTCAAGATGCAATTAGTCCTGCAATCCTATCTAACTAGGATAAGGATAGTCTCCAAATCCAGATTCCTATTGATCCCAGACACCTCTGTTTTATTTGGATTTACTTTCTACTTGTTTCCATTTAACAAGTCTTATTTTCCAAGGTTTAAACAAAGCATTTATAAATGGAGTAGGTTTGCTGAAATTGGTAGAACTAAACTTTATCTAACTGCACTGATTTCAGGAGACTTTAGTTTAATTATTTCTTAGCCTTGATCCAAGCCAGTCCATAGCCATGTCATTATTTTTACTAAAGGATTTCTTTTGTATAGCTTAGAATGAAGATATATAGAATATGTGAAAACAATTGTCTCTGTTTACATTTATATGCTATAGTCAGCTGACAGTGAAATAGGTCACAAAATTTTCAAAAGAAATTGAATATATTCCCTATTGATAAGTGAAAGGTTTTCCAACATTTTGTTCAAAAAGATATAACTGCTTGATATAAAGAAGGATGCTTTATTTATCATTGTCCATTACAAAGTTTACTTGTGTTTTCTGAAGGTGATTCTAAGTGGATACCAAATCGACCAAAGTTTTAACGAGGAAAGTATTTATAAAATAATATATCCCAGGATTATTTACATTGCTAATGTAATTGGTCTTTCTGTTTATAAGCAGCAGTGTAACAGTATAGAAATTAGCATGTTTTGTTTTGGGTTTTTCCTGGTGTTGCTTTCATGGAGAAGATCTTACCAAGAAAAACATGGTGATTTAATTTGACAGTGAGATTGAATTTATATCTTCCGTAAAAAAATGACGTATTTTGTGGTGACATTAGCTTTCCTAGAATTTATGTACAATTAGCTCTTATCTGCAGATGTGTGTGAATCTTCAAAAGAAAACAAGAAAAGTATTGTTTCTTTAGTGAGATCTTTTGTAAAGACTATAATTAAAGGAGAAGTGGAACAATTCAAGATTATTGGGAACAGTGCCCTCAGACATTACTGTTAAGATTGTTTGCTACTATAAAATTGATTTAAAGGAGGATACTGAAGAAAAACTAATTTTACTGGACAAAATACTGGCTGAAGCTCATTTGAATGTGGATCTGAAAGTGGATTTAAAAATACCAGAACTCCTTAAAACCCACCTTTGCCGTCAGGCATGGGGGAATTGAAACATCTTCCCCTGGGCATGTTTAATTTATACATGGTATGCTTGTGTGTGTGTTTGTTAGTATATGGGTTTTTTTTTTAATCTTTAAATATTTTAAATTTATTCGGATTATTTATTTTTTTATTTTACTCTGTTGTGAGCCGCCCCGAGTCTTCGGAGAGGGGCGGCATACAAATCTAATTAATTAATTAATTAATTAATCATTTATTAATTAATTAATTAATTAATGATAGGAGGAAAAAAGACTACATAGGATTTACAAGTGAAGCTAACTAATATAATAATAATAATAATAATAATTAAAGGGGGTTAAAAAATAAAGCATAAGTTAAACTTAAATAGATTTGTTGTTTTGGCTTAACAAAAAAGATGTGAGGCAAATTTATGACAGGAGACAAAAATAAACTAATAAGAAATCAACTTGTGGGACATTAATTGAAGGGGTTAACAAATAAGCTTTTAAAAATTAAATGGCAGGAATATAAAGTGGATTTATATGATCAAGATCCGTTAATTTAAGAGCAACCAGAAACAACCCCCTCCCCCCCGTATATATGTATGTATAAGTTTTGTCTGTGTCTGTGAGTCTGTGTTATTCCTGATAGCACTTCATGCCATTTTGCTGATTAAGACTAAATGAAAAGATGTTGCAATTTGTCTATTGATAAGGGATGAACTGTGGGAAGAAAATATATTTTAATGAAATATCAGAGAAAGTGATATTTGTCTGGTTTTCTTCCTTCCATACCATGTGGCTGCAGGTGCACTTTGCATGCGCGTACGCAGTTGCAAAAAGAGCCAACAAGAGAGCCAAAAACAAGATGGTGATGTATGGCCAATGCTGGAAATTCAGCTTCTGTGCCTACTGTAAACCCTGTAAAAAATGTTGAAAAAAAATCAAGGGGGGGGGAATCCTTTTTTAAAAAACATTACAGCACTGACTGAACTAGTTCTGTGATGTCATAGTGATGTTACCAGCAGTTTCCTACCAATTTGTGTGAACCAGTCTGAACCCGGAGAAACCCACCTCTGCTTTGCCACCTTTATAACAACAATAAAAGACATGGCTCTAACCTGGGTTTGGTCAAGTTTGTACTTGTTTGGAGCCAGAAATGCTCTAGACCAGTGATGGCGAACCTATGGCATGGGTGCCACAGGTGGCATGTGGAGCCATATCTGCTGCCATGCGAGCCCTTTGCCCTAGCTCAGTTCCAATGTGTATGTGTATGCTGGCTAGCACAGAGGCTCTGGGAGGACATTTTTGGCTTCCAGAGAGTCTCCAGGGGATGGGGGAGGGCATTTTTGCCCTCCTCTGGTTCCAGGGAAGCCTTTGAAGCCTGGGGAGGGCGAATCACTCATCTACTTGGCCCACCAGAAGTTGAGAAACAGGCTGTTTCTGGCCGCCAGAGGACCTCCAGGGGTTGGGGGAAGCTGTTTCTGCCCTCCTCAGGCATTGAATTATGGGTGCGGGCATTCAAGCATGCACGATAGAGATAAGGTTCTCCACCACTGCTCTAGACAATTCTTTTCACATTTCATGTCGCTCTCTAAAACACCGAGAATTATAAAATTTGTGAGAGGTAAAAGAGATCCTCTTGGGTGTAGTCAAATCCAAGGCTTTACCTTCCCCCTTATTTAAAGCAGCAACCAAGGCTTTAAATCACGGGGTCAAACCTGTGGTATCACGTTGCCATCCCAAGATGTTTTGTAATGATTTTCCCATTCGCGGAGCTGGAGTAGCTGTAGCTTGCGTTGTGACACATCTGACCCGCGGACTGCCAGTTTGACACTCCTGCTTTAGATAGATCATATATACCTGCGTAAGTGCACCAGAGTGCAATTATGCACGTACAACTTTTTTTAAAAAGTTTTCTTTATTGAGTTTTACAAAAATTAATTAAAAGAAGGTGTATGCACCACAATATCTTTTTGCATATCTTTTTACAGATCTTACCCATTTCATCTTTTCCTTGTATTTCCATTTTTACATTTTGTATATTCATATTTCTATATCATTCAGTTTGTAATTACCTTTGCAAATTGTTCGTTACATTATATATTTTTGTCAATTTTGCATAAGTGCATCAGAGTGCCTTCCCCTACCCTATCCTAATGTTTCTCTTTTACTAGTATCATGTACTGTATATAAATATTGTTATATCTTTGTATACCACCAATATTTACTTGACAAGACAAAACAAACAAACAAACAAATATAACAGAACAACAGGGACAACTCAAGAGTACCTCTGATATTATTTTGTATTTATTTATTTTGTCATGTCTATGTAGTGTGTATTGGAGGGGGTGACCTTTTGAGAGCTGCATGCAATGAAATTCCATTTTAATGTATGCCAATTAGTGTACATTCAAAGTGACAAAAAAGTTATTATATTTCCTATTCCATTCCCTTCCATTCCATTCAACTTATGGATGGACCTTATTGACCCATAAATCACTGGAAGGAAGTCAGATCAATCAAAGAGGTCCAGCCACCCTGGAATGGAAGGTAGCATTAGAGAATCCCATAGCATTCAGTACGTGAAGGAAAGTTTTGGAAGCCAGAAGTAATTGTCTGAATTATGGCTCTGGTAGGTCATAATTATAAGCTACATTTTGATATTTGCACTCTCTTCTGTAGACCCCAAATATTAGCTGTATGTTGGCAACTTCAAAATTGACAACTTGCAAGTGAATTCTTGTACACTACAAAAGGGTTTTTCCCCCCCTAGGTCTCTAACCTTTACATTCTTGTAAACGATATCATATTGTTCCTGAAAGAACCAATTGCAATTTTTAATATCTTTTTTCTTTTTAGTTTCATAGATCAGGTCCATGTATCAGTTTTAGCAGCCACATATTTAATACTAAATTATGCATTTCTTTGTATAGTTTGTAAGTTTATATACAGTATAAATGTGTGCGTGTGTGTGTGTGTGTGTGTGTGTATGTGTGTGAACTAAGGAAGAAGTAGTTAGAAAAATATTGAATAGACATTTTTGGAGATAATCTGCATTATTTCAATGGGATATTCAAACCCTTGACCAAATAATTTTTATATATACTATGAATTATTAATTTTTATATATACTATGAATTATTAATTTTATAAAAGAAGTCACTAAACTCAGCACTTGTATCAAAGTCATACCTAATCCCGTTGACTAAAATATCCATTCCAAAATTGATTTAAAGTGTTGAATTAATTTATGTTTATATTGGGATCATTTGTGTAACATCAATTGTTATACACATTTGTTGATTGTGAATTTCTACTATTTCATCTGTTTTGATATTTTTATGCCAGACAATGAATGCTACTTATATGTGTATAATAATTTTGTCATTACTTCCATTTTGTTTATTCTACTGAAAAGTTAATTTTGTTATATACTTGGGTAGTTAGAAGAAATTTAAATCTGATTTTTCAACAAGACTGATCTAGTATCTAACATGTTATCCCTGAATTAATAAATTTCTCTGTAGGCAATGTTGACAATGTTAATACCTTTTCTGGTAGCAATGAAGGGGGGAAATCGCCTTCAGTTATGTTTTTCTAATTTACAAATCTGGAATTCTTTATCCAAATACTAACCAACTCCTAATATTAAATTTTTTAACTTTAACTTGTTGCTCACATCCAATTAAAACAAAGCTATGATTTTGAAAAAGATCATTGAGTTATAGCTATAAAAAAAGAAGGTAGCATCTTTTACCATACCAGTGGTGGAGGTTTTTAACCTCTTTAGAGCAATTAATGGGTAAAATTTAGCTTCAGATTGGTAAAGCTGACTTAAGTAGCACGTGTCAATTTTTTAAAAGTTGGATTTAAAAGTTTAAAAAGTTAATCTGGCCTACATTATGAAAATGAATTATCCTTTTTGCTTATGTTTTACAAACAGCTCCCTATCACATAGGTACTCTATAATCACTTTGCCATTTTTGAACCTAGAGTGGCAGCTTGCAAAAATAAACCTATTACTTGTATGGGCAAACATAATTTTTCTTTTATGCAATTTTATTTTTTAATTCAGGGCACATCCTGTCAAATTGTCACATGGAGGTTGCTCACCCATTCTTCATACCGTTTTAATGTAGTTACAAATTACTATATTCAGGTTTCATATCATTCTCTAAGATAGATTGCATATCAACTCTCAGCCTTTTCATAGTATTCAGAGACAAATTTACACAGCAGTATTTTAAATCTGATTTTTATTACAAAGAAATGCTCTGACGTTTGCAATAAAAATACCTCTTTTTTATTTTTACATGATTCTAAAGGGACATTTTTCTAGATTTATACTGAATATCTGACACATAATCAAAATTAATACCAAAACAAAACAAAGTGAGATAATGAAAGAGAAGTATGAGGGAACATACACTTTATGAATTAAAACCATATACCACCTTGAAGTGACCTGAGAAACTTGAGAATGATCTTTCTTACAGTCAGCGGTGTATAAATCTGGCCCATGGGCCCAGCCTGGAAATAGCAAAGGACCAGTCTGTGGTCCCTCTGGCAGCAAAAATTGGGCACGAGGGGCATGTGCAGTCCCTCCCATTTTCCATTTTGGGTGGCAAAGTGCTTCAGGAAGCCATCCAAGCCAAAAATGGGATGTGGGGGGGTACATGTCTCCTTGTGCCTTGTTTTGACCAGTTTGTTGCAGGAGGAGTCCACCCCATTCTGCCCTCCACCCCGCTGGAGGAGAACTACAATGCTAATCCGTCCCTCAAAGAAATTCAGTTTGATACCCCTGTGCCTGTGTTAAGCTATGACTTGGTTAGTCCTAGAAGGATCCCAAAATCCAGATCTTCATTTAAACCAGTCTTTCTCAACTTCAGCAATTTTAAGATGTCTGAATTTCAACTCCCAGAATTCCCCATCTAGTATTGCAGTTCAGACATCTTAAAGTTATTCATTTTGATAAACACTGAGTTAAACTATGCCTAAATATCCAAAACATAATTTATATCCATGATTTGTTATAAGCTTCCTTGCTCTAGTCATGGGTTCGTGTGGTTTCTGAACCCATGGGCAGGAGGGTTCAGAGGGGGGTGGTTTTATTGAACGTTTCTCCTAAAAGCAGGGGTGTCAAACTCACAATGACACATTGTCATCACATGATGTATGACAATGTTTCCTTCCCCCCCCCCTTTGCTTACCCAGGGTGGGGAATGACCGGAATGTGATTCATCTGGCCCGAGGACTGCAAGTTTGACACCTCTGCCTAAAAGTGCTGAAACATCTGCCTTCTTTGAATGCCTCCCCTGGGGTCAGGGAACCTGATCAGTTATTTACCAAAGTATTGTTAGATATATGCATACAATTAAAGAATGTAACTGGGGGAAAGTATCCAGGTTGACTCATTTAGCCTTTTTCATGATGTGACTACTTTAATGCTTCTTCATAATTATTAGAAATGATAGACTACAGTGCAAGCCCATTTAATCTGTCTTTAATAAGGAATTTGTAGATGAAATGTAATGGCTTATGGTTGTACCAACACCCCCCCCCCCAAAAAAAACCCCAAACGGCCTGTTTCAGAAAGAAAGCACATTAGATAGAATTCCCTGAGGATTTTTTGTGAATGATATGATAAAACAGATGTCAGCCCAGAAGGCACCATAGAACAGTGACCCGTTGAGATGCAATTTATGATTGGGAGAGAGAAGGAAGTAATATTTTTGAGACACTTTTACTGACCAAGGAAGGATGACTGATTGTGAGTTATCGCTTTCGTGATCTCTTTCTTCCACTTTTGGAGATAAATAATATCTTCAAAGATATTGATAAGTGCACATGAATCATACTGTAGCAAGTAGCATTTACTTTCTATCCATTTTAGACTTTTATATCTAATATGGATACCCTAGTGCAATGATGGCAAACCTTTTTTTCCTTGGGTGCCGAAAGCGCATGTACATGCACTATCATGCATGCATAAGTGCCCATACTCATAATTCAATGCCTGGGGAGGGCAAAAATGGCCTACCTTGGCCCTCTGGAGGCTGGAAATGGCCTGTTTTCCAGTTTTTAGTAGACCTGTGTTTTGCCTTTCCCAGGCTTCAGCGGATTCCCTGGAGACTTGGGAGGGCAAAAATGTCCTTTCCCACACCCACAGGCTCTCTGGAAGCTGAAAATGCCATCTCAGAGCCTCCATGTGAGCTGAAAATCAACTGGCCGGCACACACATGCATGCTGGAGCTAAGCTACGGCAATGGCTCGCGTGCCGGCTCATATGGCTCCACGAGCCACCTGTGGCATGCTTGCCATAGGTTCGCCATCACTGCTGAAGGTACTGTGAAAAATACACTGCCTATTTCTCTTTCACTAGCAAGGAAAAATATTCCTGATTATAGCACAATTGTAATGAAGAAAAAATATCATAAAAACCTTTACATATGAATTCAGAGATCCATTGATCGGGTGATGGAAACAGCAAGCAAGAGATAATGACATTCACTATCCACTTCTCTTATCACACTCATGTCTATAAAATCATTTAGTGTTATTCCTTTTTAAACATCTCCTTTCATGTACTTGTTACTATATTAGCATTTCTGTTGTGTAAAGTCTAGTATCATAGTAAAGTCTTACTGAGAAGCTGTTAATACTCAACTCTCTATTTTTAGGTATATTTCTGTATGGCAAAGTACAAATAGAATATGCATTTTAAACTTGGAAGCTTTTGTTAATGGATACCCATAGATATAGCTATGGAGATGCTATAAAGAGTTTTGAGTAATGGTTCTAATAATGGAAATTAAATATAGAGCTGTTTCTGTATGAGAAGAGCCGTTATGAAATTGAAATTCAGGGGCGCTTTTCCTGGGAGAATTAATGAAAGTAAGATGGTCTTCTACCCATTTCTTGTTCCCTTTGCAGATGCTTGTCCACCAGGCAGCATATGTTCTTCCCTGGAATCTAAGACATATTTTTAATTAAAATCTAAATGTTCTAAAATGACTTTAAGGACAACAGTTTTAGAATTAGCTGGGGCACACATATGCTTTATTACTATGCATATTTATTTAAACTTTAGCTGATCAAATCAGTATTTTTTTATGATTAGATATAATCATCTTTGTATGAAAAAATGTGTCTAATATATAAAGCTATAAATTTTCTAGTTCCATCTGGTAAATGTTCTTCCTCACATTATTATTTAGACCCTTGATTTGGAAAAAATGTAATTTGTAATCTTACATTTAATTTTTGATTCTGTTCCATTGATGAACTCAAACAACGTATGTAGTGTGCTCATTGTAAAAAATGACAACAAAGCCTATCTTAATCTTATCCCAAATTATCTGGGCATAATCTTCCATTTAAATTTTTTTTAATCATTGGATTTGTACTGTGTTTTGTTGTTGTGAGCTGCTCCCTGCCTTCGGAGAGGGGCGGCATACAAATCTAATTAATAATAATAATAATAATAATAATAATAATTATTATTATTATTATTATTATTATTATTATTATTATTATTATTATTCCAGGAGACAGCAGAATTGAGGAGAAGCAGCTAGAGAAATTAGTGAAATATGAAGATCTAAAAATTGAGCTGCAATGACTCTGGCATAAGCCAGTGAAAGTGGTCCCAGTGGTACTTGGCACGCTGGGTGCAGTGCCAAAGGATCTCAGCGGACATTTGAAAACCATCGGAATTGACAAAATCTCCATCTGCAAAAGGCCGCTTTACTGGGATTGGCAAACATAATTCACCGCTACATCACGCAGTCCTAGGTGCTTGGGAAGCGCCCGACTGGTGATGAAATACAAAATCCAGCATAGTGATCTTGTTTGCTGTGCTGTACTGACATAATAATAATAATAATAATAATAATAATAATAATAATAATAACAACAACAATAATAATAATTTCTGATTATCTCAGAGCTATGAAAATGTTAGGATTACATTTCCATTTATGACGTGTATGTATCAGGGGTGGGTTCCACTTTCCTTTGCCATCGGTTTGCATCATGATGTTTCGCGCATGTCCCCTCATGCAATTCTGCTTTCGTGCATGCTCAGTAGCTATAATCACCCCGAAACACAGCTGAGGAGCTGATCAGCTGTGCTTCGGGTGAAAGAATAAAAGTATGGTAAGTATAAACCTGGGGGCGAGCGGGAGGGCTCTGTTTCAAGCAGCAGCAGAGGAAAAAACTTCCAAATAGTAAAAAATTCAGAAAAATTTCCAAAAAAAGACGGTGACATCACTGACTGGCATTGACCAAACTGGATCCGTGATGCCATCATGATGGCATCAGCGGGTTGCTACAGGTTCAGACAATCCAGTCCAGTCCAAATCAGGAGGAACCCACCTCTGGTATGTATGTATATAGATACTATATAAATAATATATAAATAATATATAGACAATCTGTCCCAAACTTAGGGTAATTTATTGAAGAATACATGGGAGGGTTTTTTTTAAAAAAAGAAAGAGTAATATGAAGCATATGGATTTATTTAGAGAATTAGGAAAAAAGAAATAGATGAAACAACAAGACAAATTCCATTGGCAGACGTCTAAGTGATTATTTAAGCCCGCTTTAAACTCTTGACATCATACTTCCTCAATTCATTCTGTATTCCTTTGGTCATCTTGCATGTCACTCAGAGCACTTGCTATGCAGCACCATGCATCTAGTGATGAATTCATTCAGAGCACTGAAAATCCTGGCTTGAAAAGATAAATGGCAATCAAAACAGCTAATGCAGATGGTTTACAAATTGCACATAAAATCATTGGAATGTTTAACTGTTTAAAAAAGTCTCTCTCTTGCTGTGTGTCTATTCATAGTTTTGAAAAAACCCTTCCTCTGTCTGCCCTTCCCCCATTTCTGATGCATGAGTTGTTTCTTTTTTGTAAAAAGTGAAAAATAAAGAATAGGTATGGAAGGGACCTTGGAGATCTTCTAGTCAGGTTGTCAGTAACCCAGAGCCACATGTGGCTCTTTGACCCATCTCCTGTGGCTCCCTGCAGGCCCAGTCACATGACCTGCTCTCTGTCCTGAGACACTGGCCCGACCCGGTTGCATGACCTGCTTTCTGTGTGACCAGGTCTCTGCAGAGAAGCATGGGCCTCTCCACAGAGTCATGTGGCAGAAGCAGCCCTAGCATTTCCTCTGCATTGCCTGTGACTGGCTGTTTTTTGCAATTCTGCATCCTTTGCAAGCTGCTCAGCAGCAGCCACAGTCCCCTTTGTGTCAGGTCAGGAAGGAGCCACCACGGCCACCAGATGCAGGGAGAGAAGAGCTCTGGCTCTCCTGTGTGGCATGACTGCTACTCACCTGAGCAGACAGTGGCAGCAGTGGGAGGAAGAGTTACTACTGCTGCTGTCATCCCGGTCCAGGTGGGTGTCCTGCTTATGCACGAGCGAGACAGTGGGGGAAAGAGAAAGAGAGAGATAAAGATGAGAAAGAGAAAAAGGGGGGAAGTGAAAGGGAGAAAGAAATGAGAAAATGATGGGAGGGAAAGAATGAGAGAAACAAACGAGAGAGTGAGAGAAAAAGAGAGAGGGGGAGGGAGAGAAATGAGAGTGAGGTGGAAGGAGAGAAAGAGAGAGGGAAAAGAGAGAAACTAATGAGAGAAAGAAGAGGAAAGAAAAAAAAAGGAAAGAAAGAAGGAAAGAGAGGGAGGGAGAGGTGTTGTGTCCAGAGGACGTTTAGGTATTGTTACCCACCCCTTATCCTTGGGCGGGAAAATACAGAGATCGGATTGGTTGGCTCAGCCTGGCAGCAGGGGTTATAAATAGCTGCCAGGCATGGCCATTTTGTTGTTGTAGTAGTTACTCTGAAGCTAGTAGCCATTGTTCTTTGCTGTGTTCAACAATAAACTTTTCAACAGTTCCGGGCCTACTGCTGTCTCATTTCTAAACAGACATTACATCTGGCGATGAGGAAGTGACTTACTCATGGGTAAATCAAGATACAAATATCTCCTTTTCTTTCTTATACCGCCTACCACCTCGTGTTCTCTGCCACCAGCAGAAACGCTCCGCAGCAACTACAACCGCAGGGAATCCCCATATCAAACCGTCTGCCACCCATTGGGAATACCATCGGGAATACTCGATCGTGCCACTCACGCCAAGCCCGGGATTCCCCACCATTTCCCCCACTTTCAGAGCCTCTGCCACCACAGTTCGAGCCTGGGGATTCCCCACCTTCAGGGCCTCCACCGCCACAGTTCGAGCTGGGGGGATTCCCCACCTTCAGGGCCTCCGCCACCGCTTTCCAAGCCCGGGGATTCCCCACTTGCTCCAGCCACCGCCGATCACCGCCGAGCTTCCCAGCTGCTTGGCAGCCCACGACTGTTACAACCGTTTGCCGCCCACACCGCCAAGCTTTTCTCAGCAGCTCGGCGGCCCACGTGGGCTCCCCAGACCGCAGCCAAGGCCAGCGATCGTTGCCCAAATCTCCGAACTCCTCAGCGGCTCATATGGACCCTTCAAGCCACCGCAACTATTATTTGTAAGCCATATATTGTACTTTTGCTGTTGCAGAAGATGAGATCTAGACAGTTATCGACTCTAGTATTGTTAGTTACTAGTTGGTCAAGTCCAAAATTGGTGATGGTGTTATATATAGTAGAGTGGATAGGTTCTGTTCTGCCGGCGTATTTCAACCACCCATAATTACAGGGTAATTATTCCAGGAAGACACACACCACACGATAAAAGGAAAACCCAAAAGTTTTCATAAACAGAAAAACAGAAACAGCTCCCTTTTTAAATGTCAAAGGGATTTTCTGGTACACACAAGACACAGGTTAAATGCAATCCAATTGCTCACCCAATAACTGGGAAATTGAGTCCAATTCTAAAGTCCAGAGAGTCCACACACAATCTTGAGCAGCACAAAAACCACGATCTTGATGAAACAATGAATCAGATAAACTGCCACAAGGCTAAACCAGCACGCTGTTCTTTTTATCTGTAGCACTAATTACAGCAACCCCACCCAACCACAGGTGGCCTCATTTTCTCTTGTAATAATCCTTCAGTTGTTGTCTCCTATGCATCACTCTACGCATGCGTGGATGTGTCATTAATTCTTGTTCAGAATCCAAGGATGATACAGATGATTGATCTCCTCCTGGGCTGTCTGCCAAACTTCCCTCTTCCCTGTCACTCACGCTTCCTTGGTCAGAGGAGGCTTCGTTGGCAGAGTCCATTGGGAGCAAAACAGGCCTGCGGCATGTGGATGTTTCCCCCACATCCACCTGCACATTCCTTGGGGCAGGAGCTGGGCCAGAGCTAACCACAACAGGTTCTGTGCTACATTTATTTAATGTCCAGTTGATGTGTGGTAGGTTGAGATGATGGGGTGTGGGCACTGGATAGCCCACGTTAGTAGTTTTGATAATTTGTTTGTGTGTATGATGTCATAGTCTGGAGCTCTGTAGCGTAGTAAGAAGAGAATTGTGATATTTAGGGAAAGATCACAGACAATAGTTTCAGGGATTAATAGATCTTGTGCAACTTTGACATTTTTTAGGTTTAAGGATTTTTTGTAGAATATAGCTACCCCACCTCCTCTGCGGGATTCATCATAACGAGAGACAAGATAGTTCCTTGTTATAATAATGGAGTCTGAGTAGGATGCATTGAACCATGTTTCACAAACAAAGATAATATCAAAGACTGAGGAGTCAAGAAGGAGGAGGAATTCTGATATCTTATTGGCTATACTTCTGGCATTTAATAATTTGCATTTGAGATTGGTTTTGTGTTGGGAGTAGGTTTTGGGTTGGTTAATCACACCCTCAGCTGAAACCCTTACCCGGTACCTGTCATACAGCACTTGTTACATTCCCTCGGCCAGGGGTCAATTTTTGCCAAACTGGACATGGCGCAGGCATATCAACAACTTCTGGAGGAAGATGCCATCATGGAAGCTCCAACTCTTGTCACCCACCGGGTGCCATTCCGCTGTCGCCATCTCCAGTTTGGCATGACCGTGGCCCCTGGCCTCTTTCAGAATATTATTGAGCACCTCCTCTATAGGCTGCACAGCGTAATGCCCTATTTTGACAACATTTTCGTATCCGCTACCTCCGAGCAACAGCTACTCACACGAGTCAGGGGCGTTCTTTCCAGATTTCGACAGGCAGGCCTTCGACTAAAATGTAGCAAGTGCCACACAGGGGTTGACTTCCTGGGATATACCATTGATGCTGCCGGCATCCATCCCACACAGGCCAAGGTGTCAACCATCAAACAGGCACCTGCCCCCGCTAACAAATCTGAATTACAGGCCTTTTTAGGTCTACTCAACTTTTAGAACACCTTCCTACCACATAAGGCAACACTAGCAGAACCCTTACACCGCTTACTAGACAACGACAGACCATGGGTTTGGGGGGAGGTGGAACAGGCTTCGTTCACAGCCGTAAAGGACTTGCTGTCTTCTGATGCAGTGCTCGTTCAATACAATGATCAATGGCCATTGGTCCTGGCTGCAGATGCCTCTCCTTATGGTGTAGGTGCCATCCTCAGCCACCAACTACCAAATGGCTCTCAGGCCCCCATAGCGTTTTTCTCGAGGACCTTGTCCAATACTGAGAAGAGTTACAGCCAGACGGACAAGGAGGCTTTGGCCCTTGTCGCGTTGGTCAAAAGGTTCCATGATTATCTTTATGTCAGACCATTTGTCTTACAAACTGACCACAAACCCTTACTGGGTATACTAGCAGGCACCAAAGAGTCCCCCCAGTTCACTTCCTTAGAATGACTAGGTGGACTGAATTTCTGGCTGCCTACTCTTACCAACTACAATACCGTCCTGGAAAGAATATGTCACACACAGATGCCCTTAGCTGTTGTCCCCTACCTGTACCTGTAATAGATCCCTCATCTGCATCACAGATCCTCCTTGTGGAGGAACTCAGCAACACATTGTCTGCCTCTGACATAGCTGCCCACTTATCCATCGATAGCACCATCTCCCAAGTCATTGATTGGGTTAAACGGGGGTGGCCCACAGGAGTTTTGCCCAACACTTTTACCCCATTCAAGACCCGACAGAGCGAGCTCTCTAATCATAGAGGGTGCCTATTTTGCGGGTCACAAGTAGTAGTCCCCTCCTCCCTCCAAGATGCAGTCTTGCACCTCCTCCACGAGTGCCACTCAGGCATTGTACGGATGAAAGCCCTGGCCCGCAGCTATGTTTAGTAGCCAGGTCTAGACCAAGCCATCCAGACCTGGGTAAATCTCTGTTCAGAGTGCCAGAATTCCAGGCCCATGCTGCCGGAAGCATGCTCCAGACAATGGGAAATGCCCAGACTTGGTCCAGACTCCACCTCGACCTAGCGGGCCCCTTCCATGGCCACCAATTCATGATCTTGGTAGACGCTTACTCGGGTTGGGTGGAACTAGACATTCTCCAGTCCACTACATCAGAGAGCATAATCAATACCTTATCTAGACACTTTTCCACCCATGGACTGCCCGATATGTTGGCAAGCGACAATGGGCCACAGTTTACATCGTCTCAATTTCAAGTATTTTTAGCTGTATCAGACATTAGACAAATACTAATGGCCCCTTGGCACACAACAGCAACACCCAGGCAGAAAGGGTCGTGAGGTCGGCAAAAGAGGCTCTAGGCCACCTCAAGAGGCTAGACTGGAGAAGCAAGGTGAACCTCTACCTGCTAACCCAACATTCAACTCCCTGCCCCACTACGGGCAGGAGCCCAGCGTAGGCACTCATGGGCCGATGCCTATGCACTAGTTTGGACTGTATCCATCCCACATACACCCCGAACCTAGAAAGGGAAATACCCATTCCCACAAGAAGTTTTGCCAAAGGGGAGCCAGTATATGCCTGAAATTATGGGGTGGGGGAGAGAACACAGTTGGCAACCAGGTTGGGTCTCTGAAATAACCGGCCCTTGTTCTTATAGGATGCAACTAGGTGACCGACAGACCTGGCACAGGCACATAGACCAGCTTCACCGTCAAACATTAGAACCTGCCGCGCCAGTGTCATAAACACCATCCGTTCCATCATCCAGCACAACAGCGTTCAGTTCCCCAGAGGTCAATTCTTCACTGGACAACCAAAACCCAAGATCGGTACCACAAACTCTACACCAGGAACCAATAACACCGGTAAAGGGTGATCCCCTTTTGGAAACAAACACAGAAGTTTACCCATAGCCATCACCTGGGGGAACAGTGACACCACTGTCCGCACCAGGGACCGAACCTCGCTGTTCTACAAGACCACACACGCGTCCCTCATATTTCGAGGACTTTGTGTGTGCAAACCAGGTGGGGAAGGGTGTTGTGTCCAGAGGGCATTTAGGTATTGTTACCCACCCCTTATCCTTGGGCGGGAAAATACAGAGATCGGATTGGTTGGCTCAGCCTGGCAGCAGGGGTTATAAATAGCTGCCAGGCACAGCCATTTTGTTGTTGTAGTAGTTACTCTGAAGCTAGTAGCCATTGCTCTTTGCTGTGTTCAACAATAAACCTTTCAACAGTTCCGGGTCTACTGCTGTCTCAATTCTAAACAGATATTACAAGAGAGAAAAAGAGAAAAACAGAAATAAGATTAAAAGAAAGAGAGAGAGAGAAATGAGAGAGAAAAAGGGAGAAAAAGAGAGAACAGAAAATGATGGAGGGAGAGAATGAGAGAGAGACAAAGAGAGAGAAACAACTGAGAGAGAAGAGGGAGAGAGAAATGAGAGATCTGGAGGAAGAGAAAGAAGGAAGAAAGGAGAGGGAGAGAGGGAAAAGAGAGGGAAACAAATGAGACAGATAAGGGGAAGAGAAAGAAAGAAAAAAAGAAAGAAGAGAGAGAATGAGGGAGAGGCAGAGGAAAAAAGAGAAAAACAGTAATGGGAGGGAAAATGGGAGGGAGAGAGGGAGAGACAGAGACATAGACCTATTTCCAACAGAAGATACCGGGAGCCATAAAACCTGGGTAGGTGTGGTGGTGGCGGGGGTCATGTGACTGGGTGGGAATGATGAGTTGGCCACTCCCACCCAGGTTTTGCGGATTCTGGTTTATTTTCTATGGGAAACAGGTCCAAATGGCTCTTTGAGTGTTTAAGGTTGCAGACTCCCATTCTAGTCCAAACCCCAGCTCAAGCAGGAGATCCCATATCATTTCAAATAAGTGGCTGTCCAGTCTCTTCTTAAAAACCTCCAAGGATGAAGCACCCTCTACCTATGAAGTCAAGCTGTTCCACAGTTAGTATCTTCTTAATTCCAGGTTGCTTCTCTACTTAATTAATTTCTATCACTTCTCTCTTTTCTTGCCTTCTAGTGCTTTGGAAAATAAATTGACCTTTTCTTCTTTGTGGCAGCCCCTCAAATACTGGAATATTATTATCATGTCACTCCCTAGCCTTTCTTTTCATTCAAATAGACAATACTCAATTCCTGAAACTGTTCTTCATGTATTTTTGCTCCAATCTTTATTGCACTTTTTCTAGAGTCTCTGCAACTAGCCAAATTCTCAACATCTTTTTTGCAATGTTGGATGCAGTATTCCAGATGTGGTCTTATTAAGATTTTATAAAGCGGTACTAATGATAATAAAAAATGTTGATAAAAGCAATATTCTTAGGAATAGATAAGACCTAGCTTAATTTCCATTATTATATTAAACATACTGATACATCTGGTAGATGAAAGCAAGTGGCACAGACTCCACAATTTTGTAGAAGAATTGTTCCAATTTATTTAACTAGCAGTTGCTTTAAGAGAAAAATTATATGAGCATTCTTTTCTTCTTTTCTGATTTAATGAATTGTTCGTTCCTGATTTTATGGTTGGAAACTGTGGTTGGAAACTGATATGCATTAACCTGCCAATAATCCTCATGAGTCTCAGTGAAATTATTCTCTCTATAGGTGAGCATGCAATTGGATAGTAATAATATAATCTAATTCTGTCTATACTTATTCAGATTGAAAGTGTGTTAAATTAAATTGAACTTTCTTTGTAATATGCATGCATAGGTTTGCTGCCTAAGGTTGCGATCCTATTTTCATTCATAAAAGAAGTAATAAATTCCATTAAATACCTGATTCTTACAATATGTTATATTCAACCATTACATAGCAGGCAACCAACCTAGTAGTTTTTCCTTATAAATAGGTATCCCAGACATGGAGGATTTGCGGCCCCCCCCCCCATCTCTTTCTAAGAAGATGAATTTGAGAACAGAAGCATCTGAATATCACATCACATATGCAAAATATTCCAAGTTTTCATTTTTAACAACAACAACAGAATTGAAAAGGACCTTGGAGCTCTTCTAGTCCAACCCTGTGCTTGGGCAGGAAACCCTATACTACTTCAGACAGATGGTTGTTGTTGTTGTTGTTGTTAATTAGATTTGTATGCCGCCTCTCTTCGTAGACTTGGGGCGGCTCACAACATACAATAGAACAATTCACAACAAATCTAATAAATTTAAAAACATTTAAAAAAACTCATTATTAAACCAGACATACACACAGACATACCATACAAAAATTGTATAGGCCCTGGGGAGGGGGAGGAATGCCTCAATTCCCCCATGCCTGATGGCAGAGGTGAGTTTTAAGAAGTTTACGGAAGGCAAGGAGGGTGAGGGCAGTTCTAATCTCCGGGGGGAGCTGGTTCCAGAGAGTCAGGGCCGCCACAGAGAAGGCTTTTCCCTTGGGACCTGCCAGACGACATTGTTTAGTCGACGGGACCCAGAGAACGCCAACTCTGTGGGACCTAATCGGTCGCTGGGATTCGTGCGGCAGAAGGTGGTCCCGGAGATATTCTGGTCCGATGCCATGAAGGGCTTTATAGGTCATAACCAACACTTTGAATTGTGACCAAAACTTGATCGGCAACCAATGCAGACTGCACAGTGTTGGTGTAAAATGGGCATATCTGGGGAAGCCCATGATTGCTCTTGCAGCTGCATTCTGCACGATCTGAAGTTTCCGAACACTTTTCAAAGGTAGCCCTATGTAGAGAGCATTACAATAGTTGAATCTCGAGGTGATGAGGGCATGAGTGACTGTGAGCAGTGAGTCCCGGTCCAAATAGGGCCGCAACTGGTGCACCAAGCGAACCTGGACAAATGTCCCCCTCGCCACAGCTGAAAGATGGTTCTCTAATGTGAGCTGTGGATCGAGGAAGATGCCCAAGTTGCGGACCCTCTCTGAGGGGGTCAATAATTCCCCCCCCAGGGTTATGGATGGACAATCGGAATTGTCCCTGGGAGGCAGAACCCACAGCCACTCCGTCTTATCCGGGTTGAGTTTGAGTCTGTTGACATCCAGACCCCAACAGCCTCCAGGCACCGGCACATCACTTCCACTGCTTCGTTATCCACCATCTTCTTAAAAACATCCAGTATTGGGGCATTCACAACCTCTGGAGGCAAGCTGTTCCACTGATTAACTGACTGTCAGGAAATTTCTCCTTAGTTCTAAGTTACTTCTCTCCTTGTTTAGTTTCCACCCATTGCTTCTTGTTCTACCCTCAGGTGCTTTGGAGAATAGGTTGACTCCTTCTTCTTTGTGGCAACTCCTGACATATTGGAACACTGCTATCATGTCTCCCCTGGTCCTTCTTTTCATTAAAGTAGCCATGCCCAGTTCCTGCAACCGTTCTTCATATGTTTTAGCCTCTAGTCCCCTAATCATCTTAGTTGCTCTTCTCTGCATTTTTTCTAGAGTCTCAGTATCCTTTTTGCATCGTGGCAACCAAAACTGAATGCAGTATTCCAAGGCCTTATAAAGTGGTATTATGGTTTTGATGATTTCCCTTGGCTTTCCCAGATGGCTTATCACCTCCTCATTTCTGATCCCAATCTTGACAATACTAAGATTTGTAGACTTCAACTCTCAGAATTCCCCAGCAAGCATGCTGGCTGAGGAATTATGAAAGTTGAAATCCACATGTCAAATCATTACTAAGTTTAGGAAACTACTGTTTGAAGGTGAAATGACTTGTAAAATAATCTGGAACTTTTCCTTTCGGTTGCTTCCTTTTTAAACTCCTCCTTTTGTTTATCTTGTTTCCTGTCATCTTGTACATGTTTGACAAACTAAATAAAATAAAATAAAATAAATTTAAAAAGATATGAACACCTGAAAACATAACAAATTGCCTAAGGAATGAATGAAAAGTGATTGATTTTGGGCATTTGTTTAAGAAAATTATAATCCTACTTTTTAAAACAAAACAAAAACCCAAACACATAACTTCTCCAGAAAATTACCTCCAATTTTAGAATGAATTATTTATATCAAGTTACAATGATGAATTTACACACACCATAATATTAATTACTGGGTATATTTTGTTTTACTTTTTCTGGTTTAAAAACAGAAAAATCAAATAATTTTCTGGTTTCCTCATTGGTTCTGCAATTTACAAAGTTTTCCTAAATAAAAATTTGCTAATCAAAATTCCACTTGTTATTTTTTCCTGCCAGCTCTCGTAAATGTGAAACTTTGGGCTATTGATCGGCAATGTTTCCAAACAATAATGATGAGGACTGGCCTTATCAAGCATACAGAATATATGGAATTTTTAAAAAGGTATGGCACTGGTTTATATATTTGTCTTTTGGAAGCATGCTACATTTATTGCCATGCTTAGAGAATTTTATTTTTTATTTTTTATTATATATAGAGAGACATTATATATTATATATAATTGATTTATGAAAATTGCTCTTTTTACAATTTCTGTATTTATTCTATTACTTACTTTTCTGCTTCTAACCTTAAGAGGAATAGCTACTATGATAAAAGGAAAGCAATAATGAGTGCTCATTTCTATTCAACATTTTTAATTTGTTCTTTTATTTACATTAATGGCGCAAGAGCTTGAAAATAGGGGACAGTGATTGAAGGTCTCAGATTCATTATTGCTTGCCTTTTATCATAGTAGCTATTCCTCTTAAGGTTAGAAGCAGAAAAGTAAGTAACAGAATAAATACAGAAATTGTAAAAAGAGCAATTTTCACAAATCAATTAGGAATTTCTCTTTTAAGACAAGCTTTACTCAAGATTGTGTTTCTTAGATAATATGACCTAATGCTTTTAAAATAATAATTAATAATAATAATATATTTTAAAAGTATGCATTTATATCTCTCAGATAGAGGCATTACTGTTTGCTTTGGGGATGTACAAAATGGAATGTGAATGAGTTAGAAAAGAGATTTAGTGATACGTATTTTAAATTTATTAAATTTGAATTTAAGCCCTTGAAAGGGATTCAAGTAGTTTTGATTTCCCTAATGCAGTATCAAAGTGCCAGAAAAATGAGATACATAATTATACAAGAATAAAATATATTAACATAAATCTTTAATTAAAAGTTATTAAAGGCTGGAAATATACATAAGTTTCTTCATTCAGAAAAGAAAAAGAGCATTACTACAAAGGTTTAAGTAGTCAACAGGTCATTGCTGTTGTCTAGGTAACAAAATTCATATTATTTTCAAGTGTTTTTATTACTGCATTAATTGGACGTAAAAAAGCAATGTTTTGAATGAAAATTTAATTTGCAAAAACCATTCCCAAATTAACTTTAAAATATTTTGTTCAATTTTGGAATTAGGAAAATGAGAAGATATTAATAAAAAATATTCAGTTTAATTTATGATTGGATAGGCATAACTTGTGCATGAAAGATTGATGAGATACACTTGTGTGGCGTTTCAGGAAAATATGTTCCACTGAAATCAGTGTGCTGCATTCCATTTTTGTCTTAAATCTCATTGATTGTATTGTATTTGAGACTGCTCTTTAATAACATTGGAAAAAGCAGAGATATTACAGAGCACTGATATTGCAATGTTTCTGTCATGGTCTGGGGAAAAGATGAATGCGGTGTTGTAGGCAATTGCACAAAACCCAAGTTTCCAGGATATGGTTCTGAGATTCTTAGGTACAAGTTGAACCTAACCTTGAATAATACAATCTAGTTAAGGTCACATAAAAATCCTGCTTAGCCTTTAAAAAAGGCTTAAATGTGTTGAGTAGATGGCTAGAAAACTATTATAATAAGGATTTTGTAGCCTTCAAATTGAACCTTTATTGTGATCATAAATCAGAATAAGGAGGCTAGGGTACAAAGAATTAAACAGTAGAAAAGCTATACATTTTTAAAGACTACATATAAAAACTTTTAAAAAAATAAAAAGGGAATTTAAAAAGAATCTAAAAGGAGGAGTAGAGCAATAGGTTGATATGAGGGAGCATGGCGAATTAAATCTTATCACAATAAAAATTATTCTGCTATTACGAGTGAAGTGCTTATTGAAGCTAGTTTATGGCACAAGCCATCTTCTGACAGATTTTAAAAAGCTGTTGTGTAGAACCTGGAAACATTGTAGATAATAGTAGGACTAGTGTCAGCAAGTAGCAGGGAGGTTGTTTCTGCAGGTCCAAGGATGTGAAATATGCTCTTTCTGGGTGGGAGACTGAATTGTTCAAGTACAGTTGTGGAGATGGTGTGGTATTGTGCTGGTTAGGTACTTTGGGATTACTTAAGCATGCCATAGGGCAGTGATTTTCAACCTTTTTGGGGCTGCGGCACATTTTTTACTTATACAAAATAATGGGGCACCTTGAGCAGGGGGAAGTGGGGGGGCTAAAAAAATTTGGACAAAAAAATTCTCTCTCTCTCTCTCTTCCTCCCTTTTGCTCTATTTCTCTCCCTCTTTCTCTCTCTTCCTTCCTTCCTCTCTCTCTCCATCCCTCTTTCTCTCTTCCTTCCTTCCTCTTTTTTGCTCTCTTTCTATCTCTCCCTCCTTTCCTGTCTCTCTTTCTCTCTCTCTTTCTTTCTTTCTTTCTTTCTCTCTCTCTCTCTTTCTTTCTTTCTCTTTCTTTCTTTCTCTCTCTCTCTTGCTTTCTTTCTCTCTCTCTCTTGCTTTCTTTCTCTCTCTCTCTTGCTGAGCTTCGCGGCACACCTGACCATGTCTCGCGGCACACTAGTGTGCCGCGGCACACTGGTTGAAAAACACTGCCATAGGGGACACAGAATTTCTATTGGGTTCACTGTGAGTGGTGGTTGAAGACTTAGCTAGGTCCAATTGACACTCTGTCTGCTACATATTCTGAGGATGAGATTTTAGTTGTCACTGCCTCTTTTCATTTGGATTGAAAATCAATGCTCATAATTAATGGGACAAAGTCAAAGGGGAGAAAAAGATAATCTGAGCCAGTAGTTGATAACACAATCTAGTGTTTACTTTCACAAGATCTATGTTTAGTCTTTGGGTAGCATTTGAGACATATCTTTGGGCTTGAAGGGACCAAAATGTGGTTTGAAGAAATATTAATGTGCAAAATTGGAGAAAGGGCCCATCTGGGTACCATAGAGAAATTGTGACAATGGCTTAACTTCCAATAATTTGAGTGCTTCAGAAATGTAGTGACAATCTCTTGTCTAGAGGAATTCATGGGTGGGAAATGAGTTCCTTGTCAGAATGTAAGACTACATTCTGTGATGATGCAAGTGGTTATTATGGTGCAGCATTGCATACTAACTGCTCATATTGCCAGGAATTCAATTTTTTGATCCTAACCGGATCAAGGTTGACTCAGCCTTCCATCCTTCTGGGGTAAACTGAGAACCCAGATTGTCTGGGGCAATATGCTGAAAAATGGGAGCTAATAGGAGTTCTTGAGACTATTGATGGATCAATAGCCTTCTGCATAGAGTAAAACAGAGATGATCCTGCAAGCTAGCTTTAGGGAGTGAAATTTTTTGTTGAGGAGATGTCCTATCATATAATAAGAGGGAAGCCAATATACAACCTTGCTGTACACCTTTCTCATTTCTAAGAGCATTTTTATATGACTTTGGGGGTTGTACCTTACGTTGCATTATCTCCCTTCATGAAACATACCTAATAGATGAAATACACATCTAGGTCTTTAGTTTCGGTCTCATTGGGGAGACAGTGATTGGATTAACACAGCAATGGCATATTCTTGACTGGAGAGAGGTGTTTTGATATGGTATGCAGTGGATTTGATTTGATTTGATTTGATTTGATTTGACTTGACTTGACTTGACTTGACTTGATTTGATTTGAATGCCACCCCTCTCCGTAGACTCGGGGCGGCTTGGACCCCCAGATCTCCTTTTGCTCTATCATGCTCCTGGCTCTGCCCTGCTCATTCATCAATGAAATCAAATTAATAGCATGTTAACAACAGTCCATATTTTCTGGACCAATATGATATCATAACAGGAGAGGAAGTCAGTAAACAGGGATCACTCAATCACATTCCAGGTTGGAAGGACAACTTTATGGTGATCAGTTGGATGTCAAATACTGAGCACCTGGGACGAGGTGAGTGAATTTTGCAAGACTAATAGCTTCATATAGTAGATGGTTGAAGAGTTGTAGTTGTGATTTCTTCTGTGTGTATGAGAAGGCATGGCACCATCAATTTCCTGCTTTCCTTGCAACTGTTTCTTCCAACTGGAATATAGATAATGGAAATTGTTTGCTTAGGTAGATGCTGATAGATAGATAGATAGATAGATAGATAGATAGATAGGTAGGTAGGTAGGTAGGTAGATAGATAGATAGATAGATAGATAGATAGATAGATAGATAGATAGAAAGATAGAAAGATAGACAGACAGACAGACAGACAATAACCGTCAACACTTAGATTATTACTATAGTAGTTACTGTCTCCTTAGTTCTCCTTTTGCCTTGGCCTTCATCAATCTTGTAAAAATGGAAAGAAGTAGAATGATTGAATATACTAATTAAGTTATTATCCTGTCTCCCTTTTGTGCAAGCAATAACTGATAATTAACTTTAGTTGAGCCAAGTTTCTCTCTCTCTCTCTAAGAAAAATAATGATATCTGTGGAATATCAGTTCATTATTTAGCAAAGATCTCAAGAGGTTGCTATTTTAAAGTTGTATTGTGAAATATGTATCAGATAAAGACAAAAAACCCCCTCTGTATGTAGTAAGTTAATCAATCCATCTCTTTTAGTTAAACGTCTCTTTAACAAAGGATCTGTGACATGTCAAGGGATGGATCGCTCAATCAATCAAGCTGTTTCCATCTTTTTCAGTTCAAAATGAATTCATTCATAAGACACTTCTGGACTCTTGACTCAATCTCTAAATTAGCAAATACATTAATGTCTTCAATGGATACCCAGTTGCATTTTTTCACTGAGAGAACAGCATGAAACAAAGGGAAAGGAGACCAAATCTATTTTGGTATTTGGTAACAAAACAGTAACAAACCTCTATGGGAAGCACTTGGGCTGAGAGAAAAAGAGATTGGGCTGAGGTTGACCTGAACCTGGTCTCCTATAACCATTATAGTAGACTTAATCTTGGATTTATGTCACTTCTTCAAGTCAGGAACAGACATTGCATGGACAATCTCAATGTATTTTATTGTTGTGGGACAGGGATGTCAAATTCAATGCCCACGAACTAGATCCAACCCACGATGTGGTTAGATCTGGCCCGCAAGGCTGCCCTGGAAACAACAAAGGACCGTCCCCCAACGCTTTTGTCCCACATGGCTGGGTGCTGATCTAAAACTTGATGACAGCCATTCGGGCAAGAACATGGTCAACCTTAGATCTATGGAGCCACCCTGGTGCTAGTGAGGGGTGGCCCCACCCCACCCGCTGGGTGCATGCTGGAGACGATTCTACTTCACCCAGACCACCACAGACACCCTTGACATGAGTGATGGCAAGCTGGTCAGATCCACCCTAGCCATGCCCACCCAGTTGGCTGTGATCACTCAGTCACGCCCACATTGTCTCCTGAGGTCAACTGCAGCCCTGATGTGACTGTCAATGAGTTTGACACTCCTGTTATATCTCAACCTGTCATATACTATATACTTTCAGAAGAAGAACAAATATGCTAACAGAATTTTGAAAACCTGTTGGAGTTTCCTCTGACTCCTTTATACCAAGCAGAATCAAAACAGGATTATGATGAGTCTCTTTCCAATGTTTTCCTAGAAGTGAATTATTTACTTTTTCTTAACAGCTTTTGCAAAACTTTACCTAGGCTATATCAAATTCTATACATCTGTATCTAGATATAATAATAATAATAATAATAATAATAATAATAATAATAATAATAATAATGATAATGATAATAATTATTATTATTTATTAGATTTGTATGCCGCCCCTCTCCAAGGACTTATAGCTACTAATTCCTTTATTGCTGCCCCTCCCTCACCCATCTCATTATCGGGATGGATGTCAGTTGTTTGATATTACTTCAAAACAAGGAAATAAATTCAATTTTATGGAGAAATATTGAACGTTATCAATGTATTCAAAGGATAACTCTTTGAGTGGATTCTATGCTGCAATATCTAAATTTAATTCTCTCTTTCCCCCCCCAAAATCTACCCACATGAAATTATTAGTTTTGAACTTAAATACAGCTGTTAGAAAAGTTTCTTAAGGTTAATTTAATGTTATAGAAGTTATTTGTTCTTTTTCTGAAAGCATACAGTATATGACAGGTTGAGATATGAGCTTCTTATGATTGGAGGGTTCAGATGTTATATTCCGAAAAGGGTTTTGTTTACTAGGGTTGAATTCCAACCCTCAACCTCTTCATTCCATTCATGTCCCCCCCCCCCCCCCTGTATTTTGTTGCCATTGTGATTTATTATTAAACAGGCAACAGATTCCATTGTCAATTTACTTCATGTGCCTGCTGACTGGTTCATAATATGATTTGATTACTTATTTGTACCTGGACTATCATTAAGTGTTGTACCTTATGATTCTTGATGAACTTATTTTTTTCTTTTATGTATACTGAGAGCATATGCACCAAGACAAATTCCTTGTGTGTCCAATCACACTTAGCCAATAAAAATTCTATTCTATTCTCCCATACACCAGGTTTAATAATTATTATATAATTAATAATATTTTTGTCTTAGAAGAGGAAATAATATATTTATTAATCTCCCAAAGTGTGGTCACTACGTCTGTGTAGTGTTACTTGTGAACTAACTATATGGTTAAAGTTGTAGAACAATGTGTCATGTATATCCTGACATTCATTGTTCTTTGGTATCAATAAGCATCAGTAGTGGGATTCTATTGGTTTGGACCGATTCGGGTGAACCCTAGCTCCGATGATTATCTGAGAGCGATCCGGTTTCCTCCAACTATCAGGTGGTCACACCTACCCACCCGCCCACCCCTGAGTTATACTGACCTATATTTCCTTTGTTTGACTCCTTCTTCTTTGTGGCAACCCCTGAGATAGTGGAACACTGCTATCATGTCTCTCCTCGTCCTTCTTTTCATTAAACTAGCCATGCCCAGTTCCTGCAACTGTTCTTCATATGTTTTAGCCTCTAGTCTCCTAATCATCTTTGTCGCTCTTCTTTGCACTTTTTCTAGAATCTCAACAATCTTTTTTGCATCGTGGTGACCAAAACTGAATGCAGTCTTCAAAGTGTGGCCTTACCAAGGGCTTATAAAGTGGTATTAACACTTCACGTAAGCTTGATTGTATCCCTCTGCAGTCTAGAACTGTGTTGGCTTTTTTGGCAGCTGCTGCACACTGCTGACTCATACTTAAATGGTTGTCCACTAGGACTCCAAGATCCCTCTCACAGTTACTACTGCTGAGCAATGTACCACCAGGGGTGGGCTCCTGCCCCGACGGGGGCGAATGCAGTGGGGTAGCGAAAATGAAGCTCCATCCTAGAGCACCCAATTTGCACTGAAAGATGTTGAAAGAAAATGCAGGGCGTCCTGCATAAACCACGCCCACAGTGTAGTAGTAAAAATTTTGGTAGCCCTTCACTGTGTACCACATATAGTTATGTGTACTACATCATTATGAATGATATACCACATCATTATGAATAATGGGGGAAAATTAAAGAATTAAAAGAATTCCATCTGTTCTACAACCACTATCAATGTCAGTATACTTCTGTTATCCTTTAGTTGCTTGTGACTCAGTGACATCATCTCTCTAGTACTGGCTATCAGTAACTGTTTTCTAATTTCAAAAATTACTATTTGCAAGCTCAACTGTGTGCCAATATGTCCTCTTGGCCTCTTTTTTGATCGCTTTTGAATTTTCAAAGCATCTTCTCCAATGTTTCTTTATTTGTCCAAAAATATCAAAGCTCTAGCTTCATTGTTAATGCCTCCAGTGAGTAGCCTTCATTTACTTCACTTGGAACTGAATGATCTGTTCCTACTGCAGATAAAGACATATGCAACGATTTTCTGTACCATCACAATTCAAAGGCATACGTTTTTCTTTTTTCAGTCTTTCTGATTATTCAACTTTCACAGCCCTATCCTACATCTAGAAAAGCCACAGCCTTGACAATGCATTATCATTATTGTCACAATACGTTTCCACACTTTGATGTTTTAGTTGTATCTAGATAGTCTTTCTTCCAAATAGTAACACCCTCTTTATTTTTCCTCCTCCTCCTGTTATAGCCCACCATTATTTTGCACAATCTAAGGTGCACAGTACTCCTTCTTTCTCTTTGCCCAGAATAACTCATCTTTGAGATGGGTTTAAGGTGAGAAAGAATAACGAGCCCAAAGACACCCACCCAGTAAAGGATGACTAATATTCATCGGCCAATGATTTCAAATTGATTATCAAAACTACAGTCAAGTTTTGTAAATTTTTGATTGTAGAAAAACAACTACCTTGAAAAGAGAAGGATCTGAGGGCCTTCAGCGGAATAGGGGATTATTTCAGGGGGAAGCAAGAGAGAAAAAGCAATTGAAAAAGCTAACTTTCCAAACTCACTTCCTAATTATGCCAGGCCCTGAGATATTGTCTTTTACAGAAGACTTCACTGAGCTCAGAATTGGTTGCAAGTCATCACAGTAGAATTTTGCCCTCCTTTATATCCTCGTGTTTGCCTCCAAAATATACCTGTTCTCAGGTACAGTGAGGAAAACATTTTTTTTGCCAAGCTGTTGAATTTTGGGTAGAAGGCAGGGATTGAGTGTGCCACCTCAAGACTGCAAGAGGTACAGGTAATCCTTGACTTACAACATTTGTTTACTGACCATTCAAAGTTATGACAGCACCGCACTGAAAAAAGCGATTTATGGTGATATTTTACACTTGCAGCCATTGCATTGTCCTGGTGATCAAATGAACAAAATTCATGTCAATTGGCAATTGGCATGTATTTATGATAGTTGCAGTTTCCTGGGATCAAGTGATCACTTTTTGTGACCTTCTGACAAGCAAAGTCAATTGGGAAATCAGATTCACTTAAACAACTGTGGCAAGAAAGGGCATAAAAGGTGACAAAACTTCCTTAACAACTGTCCCTTTTAGCAACAGAAATTTTGGGTTCAATCGTGGTGGTAAGTAAAGTACTACCTGTATTTTAACAACGCTGAGTTAGATCCAGAGACAGGAGCGTCAATCCTGTATGAGGTAAGCCTCACTGTTTCTCTCATTTTGATTTCTTTGTGGGCTATTCAGGAGAACTCTTACATAGAATAGAATAGAACTCTTTATTGGCCAATTGTGATTGCATACAAAAGGAATTTGTCTTTGGTGCATATGCTCTCAGTGTACTTAAAAGAAAATATACATTTGTCAAGAATCATGAGTTACAACATTTAATGCTAATCATAGGCAGGGGTGGGCAGGCAAGATGGGGTGGAACGCAGTTCCACCGGCAGAAATGAAGATGTGTGCGCAGCTCCAGCTGATTGGCAGCTGTCACTTCCTGGATTACTGGTCTCAGCTCGGCTCTCCTTTTTCCCCCTTCTGCTGCTGCTGCATCTGAGCTCCTTGCTTTTTTCCTCTTTCCTCCTTCCTGGCCTTGGACAAGTTTCCCTCTCTCCTGCCTGGCTCCCATCCAGCCTCACGTGGCCACCTTCCACCTGAGGTGCAAGCAGAAGGCATGGGTGGAAGTGGCGCTGGCAACATTTGTGCTTCTAGCATCACCTGTTCACCTAGCTACCCAGCCTGAGGTGGGGGGGTGACCCAGGAAGGAGAGCACGGGAAATGTGAAGCAAATTGTCACCTCAGTGAGCGACACTGGAAAGGCTGTAAGTCAAGGACTTAACAGTTCACTTGAACAGTGATGATCGTTCAAGCCACTCCCACCTGGTCACATGGCCAGCAAGCCACTCCTACACAGTCACATGACCATTAAGCCACACCCACAAAATAAGCCACACCCATAGTGTGGCGGTAAAATTTTTGGCTGCCCATTACTGATAATAGGGTACTACTACTATTACTAATAATAATAATAAGTAATTAGGACACAATCAATATTAATATAAATTGTAAGGATACTGTACAAGCAACAAGTTACAGTCATACAGTCATAGGTGGGAGAAGATGGGTGATAAGAACAATGAAAATAGTAATAGTAATGGAGCCTTAGTGAATAGTTTGACAGTGTTGAGGGAATGATTTGTTTGATGGTGTTCAGGAAAAAAACCTGTTCTTGTGTCTACTTGCCTTGGTGTGCAACTGCGCTTTAGTGTCATTTTGAGGATAGGAATTGAAACAATTTTTGATTCAAACACTCTACTATCATCCCAGTGCTGAATTGAATGACTACAAACCAGTTGCTCTAACATCTGTTGTTATGAAAACCTTTGGAAGGCTAGTGATGTTTCACTTGAAAACCATCATAGATCTTATCCTTGCAATTTCCATACTGAGCAAATAGATTGACAGATTATGCTGTTAATATGGCTCTGCACTACATCCTACAACATCTTCAATCTCCAAAGACCTACGCTAGGGTCCTCTTTGTAGACTTTAGTTCAGCATTCAACACCATCATACCAGGGAAGAGGGATGGGGTCTGATTGCCGTGGGAGCAGGAGCCTTTCCTCTCCCATGGAATGGCTCTGAATCCCCACTGCCTGGGGGTTCTGGCCCTGTTGGACCAGACCAAATATTTCCTGAAGGGAAGGTGATGCACGGGACACTTCCAGGGGCTGGTAGGGGCTGGCATGCCCCACTAGACGAACTGGCCTGCTCTTGCACCGGCTGTGGTGTGAAGCTGGCCAGGCAGCCATGCCTAAGCCAACACAGCCACGGAGACAAGGCAATGCCGGGATGGATAGATGATTGGTAACATGTGGAACTACTTACAGAGAAAGGATGGATTTAAAGCTGCCGAAAGGGATTTTGGATTTTTTTTCCTGCACAATTTGATTTCAATAGAGTTAAAACAGGCGAAAATGGAGACAGGAAGCAGCTGTCCTTGCAACGAGGCAAAGTGTGTTGGCTTATGAAAGTAGCAATAGCCCAAGATTGGAGTTCCAAGATTCTTAACCATTTTTAAATTTGTTTTTTTAATTGGGACTCTTTAAATTTTCACTGTGCTGGCTATTCTGTTTTTTTTTTTTGTTTTTTTTCATTTACCCTTAACAAAGAAGAGAAAATTTCTATAATACTGGAAGATCTGAATACATTTGTTATTTACCGCCATCTTGTGGTCGGAGGAAATATAGCAGCCAATCTGTATTGCTTGGGAGTATATATTATCTGCTTGGCCTTCACATCTGTTTTTCTATGAAAAAGGTGGAATGAAGCTATGACCTGGAAGGAAGAAAATATTCAAGATTGGAACTGATTGAACTGTTTGAAAACATATTGGATAATGCAATTTGAAAAGAGGTTTGAGACTTTTTAAGAATATTGACATTGAAAATTCAGATGATAGCAGAAGATAGCAGTTCTTCAAAGAAGAGGAAGGATTGAGGGTTTCCCCCCATAAGGCTATACATTATAAAAGGAATGACTATGATATTAAATGAATTGAAATTATTAATGATTTAACTTTATTAGAGTCTATTATTGAAAAGAAAATTAGAAATAAAAAATAGAGATAAAAAAGTGAAAATAGAATGATGGAATAAGGAGAGGAAATTGAAATGGTTATGAATAAGAAAATGGAAAAAGGTTATGATTATGATTATAATAGCATGTGCGGAAGCAAAGAAACCGGCAGATTTTGCTGCCGGAAAGAGATTTTGGCTGCTGCACATGCGCAGCAGCCGAATCTCACTGTCATGCCTACAGTGGCAGCTGGGGCTGGTACCAAAAGTGGTATGCCCCACTTCCAGCCGTGTGGCCTGCTCTTTGATTTACCGGGTCACAGGAGAGGTGCCTGCAGTGTGAAAGAACACAGAACAGGTCACGCGGCCAGAATTGGGGCCATGCGGCCTGCTCCCTGTGCTATGGCCCCTGCAGGAGGTGATCTAGGTAAGCAGGGACGAGGGGCGTGGCAAGGCGAGTGGTGGAGGAGCGAGGGCGAGTGGCGTGGCAGGGTGAGCAGCAAGAGGAGCGAGGGCAATCAGCTGGCGGGGCCTGGTGGTGGGGCCTGGCGGAGCCGCAGGGGCTGGTGGCAGGACCACGGGGGCTGGTGGCAGGGCTGCGGGGGCTGATGGCGGGGCCGCAGGGGCTGGTGGCAGGAACGAGGGCACGCTGTTGGTATGTTCCGGTAGGGCTGGTATGTTCCGGTAGGCCCTGGTATGTTCTGGTAGGGCTGGGATTGGCAGCCCACCCCTGGATAGATAGATAATAGATAGATAGATAGATAGATAGATAGATAGATAGATAGATAGATAGATAGATAGATAGATAGATAATTTCAGAAGGGAAAGCTTTGATCTCCTTCATGAAAACGATGGAAAAAAGAAGGATCCAGTTTTTTCAAGCTTGTATAGCCCTATTCTTGTAACACAATATAGCTTGTTATTACTTATGAAACTGGATCAATAGGTGGGGAATTGAGATGCTAGAAAAACTATAACTACCCTATATCCTTCCTCCCATACACCACAGTTAAAAAACACATATCATCTCCGTTTCCCAGTGAATGAAGCTGCAGGGCTAAAAGGCCTTAGTGAAAAACCTCTTTTGCCTTTAAGAACAAAAGAAACTAATTCTTTAGTTTCAAGTCTGTATTCCTCTATTGGTCTTTTTCAAACTTAGGAAGCTTGAAGTTTATTTTGTTAGGTTGTTTTCCACCTCCATGACTTTGAAAAAGCTGATGAAAAATACCCAGGAATAAATGATGATTTATGAAACCGAAACATCTTTAAAGATGGAATTCTTGCAATGCCAGTAGTGCTTTCTGTGATCTTTTGCAAAAGCAACCTACTTTGGAAGGAAGAATAATTAGGTAGTGTAGGTGACCATAAAATGAACAGATGAAAGACTACAAAGCTTCTCTGACAATAAATTGACCCAATTAAGCATCAATTTTCTGCAAATCATATTGGCCGGCTCTGTCTTCAGATGTCAGAATAGCTGTCCCAAACTATATACATGAAAGATGGATCCAGTGTTCTTGATTCTAGGTTTTCTTCTTTGTACGAAAACTATTTAATGACATTTTATTTGATGTTGGTATCTGAATTATTTACTGAAGTTTTCAAACTAATATCTTCTGTACATATACTGTTTAGTCTTTCAATTTTAGACATGAAAATATGTACTTCAATCTATCGTATATACAGTATCTACATCTAATTTAAGTATCACACTGAGAGTGTTTATTTAGTACTAGGATCTGTGGAGTTCATAGATTACTGTAGGTCAATGCTTCTCAAATAGCGGGGCAGGGCCCCCTGGGGGTGTCAAAGTGGTGCCAGGGATGTATGTGACCCCGAGGAATGTGTTTTTGTTTTGTTGCAGGGAGTAGGTGTTTTGCAGAAAACAAAAGCACACAGCACAGAGAAGGAGAAATAGAAGTGCAGATAACAAACCCTTAAGAGACACCATGGAAAAATATTTAACGGGCATAAAAAGAAAGGAGGAGAGAGACTGAGATAATTAGACAAACCTAAGTCTCCCGAAAGCTAAGACGAGGAAATATGATGAAGCATAAATAGTGCTTGACTTCTCTGTGACTAAGGCGGGAGACAAGGAAAGACCAGTATGTTTACTGTGTCTAAAAATGTTAGCAGTGGACAGCATGAAGCTAAATAAATTAAGGTGTCACTTAAACAAATTACATTCCAATCACACTGATAAGCTGCTTGAGTTTTTTCAGCGAAAACGTGCTGAATATTGCAAACTATCATCCTGGCAGAGAGTTGACGGTGTGTGCATGAAATGTTTACTTCTTCCTGGGGAGAGGGGAGACATAACAGAAAATAATTGAGAAACACTGCTGTAGGTTGAAGTGGTGTTTGGAGGTTTGTTTCAGTTGTAGCTGGTGATTTTCTTTGTGATGGGACTTGGACTGTGTTGGCGTACAGTTGGGTGTCTTCCAGGAGTCAGGCCTCTTGCTCAAAGAGTAGATGGCAGCTATGTCTGGGGAGGTTTTGCAAAAATCAGTTTTGTGCATGAATTGTTCTTGTTCCTGGACCACAAGAATTTCTCAAAGTTGCTCATGCCTTCTGAAACAAACAAAATATTAAAACGTTATGGTATTTATGTGGTTGCTTAAAAAGCACATCTAAATTGTATTAAAGTAACCAAAATATCTTTACAATCCCTAAGGCACAACACAACTTTTGAGCACTCCTCTAATGTTTAGAAATTGAAACTTGAAAAGGTTTCAATTACCAAACATTATGTGATACGCCACAATGCCTTAGTCAGGTTTTCATTGGACGATTGTAATCTACTATACAAGAGCTGGTTTTGAAGAACACTCTGAAGCATCGTTTGCTTAAGAGTGCAGTGGTATGTGCTGTTTTGAGCACACAAACTTATGCTGGTTACTGTATATGCAGCACTTCTGCCAAGTATGCTTCTAGGTACAATTCAAGATTTAGGTCCTCACCCTTAAAACTCTGTATGGCTCAGGGCTGGGTTACTTGTGGGTCCCTTCTGCCTGAGGACTCCAACATGGGAGAAGGAACAAGCCCTAGGTCGCCTGTCTCAAAGTTTTTTGGTAAAATTTAGGAGACGTCTGTATTGTGGCCTTTCTTCTTTATGGAAAACGTTCTTCCTAAAATCCCAGTGGAAAACCCTATAAATCCCAGTGGAAAACCCCACAAATACCTGACTTTTCTCCTAGGCACTCTACAGAGTTCAATATAGATGGAGTTGTATTGGCAGTACATGGTAGTATGATGCTTGAGTTGATATAGTGCTTCTATTTTTCTGCATATTTGTTACTGTATGAACTATGTGACTTGACATGAAATCTTCGTACTCGAGTCATTTTATTGCTTTTTGTCTTCTTTCCATATAATTCAAATCAAGACCATAGTTTGTTAGGTAATATAAAATGTTGGCATAGGAGGATATATAAGTTTGGCCTGAGTTGCCCTCTGTGCCTGGTTTATAGAATGATAAATCTGGTTTAACCATGCACATATTCCTGCTTTGTGCTAGGACCAACTATTTGGTTTCATTTTTAATTTTTTAAAATATATTTTCTAGGCTTCACTTCTCCATTTATTCAAATTACTTCTCCATTTATTCAAATTACAAATTTTTCTTAGTAAGATCTGAAATAAATTGAGTTGAAACTCAATCTATCTATATTATTTATTTATTTATTTATTTATTTATTTATTTATTCTTTGTCCAATATACAATACATATGGAAGAGAATAGACATTGAGTAATATAAATAAAGATAGTAAGTAAAAAAGAAGAGAAATATATGAGAGGGAGAGAATATATATGATAAGGAAAGACAATTGGACATGGGACGTTAGGCACACCAGTGCATTTATGTACGCCCCTTACTGACCTCTTAGGAACTTGGAGAGGTCAATCATGGATAGTCTAAGGGAGAAATGTTGGGGGTTGGGGGTTGACACTATTGAGTCCGGTAATGAGTTCCACGCTTCGACAACTCGATTGTTAAAGTCATGTTTTTTAAAGTCAAGTTTAGAGCGGTTAATATTAATATTATATGAATTTATCTATATGAAGATTCCTTAATTTGACACATGTTTTTAAACAGCATCTCGGCAAAACTGAGAAAGATGAGCATGTTGAGGGTTGATTGAATTCCAGTTTTCATGTAACTTCAGGAAATGTTAATTGAGCAAGTGCCCATTGAAATTTGAGCTACACCAATTTCTCTCATCCCTATTTATTCATGATACTTTTACATTATTCATTAAATAAAACTATGTGGCTTATATCAGTGTCTCTTTCAAATCTCTTTCCTTGATTTAAATAGAGCTTGCTGTTTTCTAGGGGTAATCTGTAAATTGGGATTTTAGCAACAGAATAAATGATGAAGAATTTAACCTGTTTATTATTAGCACTAGCATATTCCAACACCTTTACATCGTTATACTGAATGCTGAATCAGGCTCATTCCCAAATATTTTCATTTTAAAAACAAGCAATGAGCTTCTATGTCTTAGTCAATCCTCTTAATTTTAAATCAAGACATAATTTATATTATTAGAGTGAATAACATGACTATGAGAATGAATAAGTAAGCTTCTTTCGTATGGTTTACTTCAGAAAAACATTAATCTTTTAAGATGTTTTAGAATTAGCTCAGTAAAAATTTAAGAACTAAGTATCTGGCTTTTTTTAATGGAATTGTTTGGAATGTCAACTGACGGAGAGGTTGATAAGATTGAGGAGTTACTTTTTAAAGACATGGTTGTTTAATGGAGACTAAAGCATATTAAGTTCATTAATGAGTTATCTCTTAGTAACTATTGATTTGAAATATTGCACGAGCAAGCAACATACTGTTTTTTAATGACCATTTGTTATTCTACCATCCTTCATGGCAATCTCGTGCAATCTTTGTTTATGTTTTCCCCTTTTTCCCACCTATTCCCCATGCTCATTTCTACTGTTCTGTTGATCTCTCCCTAACCCTGGGCAATTTTTATAAAATGTATGAAAGATGTAACTTCAGTTTCTAATGCAAGGCATTTTTGTAAGGAAAGACTATTAACTCAGGACGTTCAGATTCCCCTGTAGCTGTTGATACAGTTTTACAGAATAATTATTGAGTTTTATAACTACAGTGATCCCTCGAGTATCGCGAGGGTTCCGTTCCAAGACCCCTCGCGATAATCGATTTTTCGCTATGTAGGGTTGCGGAAGTAAAAACACCATCTGCGCATGCGCGCCCTTTTTTTCATGGCCGCACATGCGCAGATGGTGGAGTTTGCGTGGGCGGTGGGCAGCACCCAGGGAAGGTTCCTTCGGCCGCCCAGCAGCTGATCTGCTCCGCAGCGCGGCAGCAGTGAGGAGCCGAAGATGGGGTTTCCCTGTTGCCCAGGCAAAGGGGAAACCCCATCTTCGGCTCCTCGCTGCTGCCACGCTGCGGAGCAGATCAGCTGCTGGGCGGCCGAAGGAACCTTCCCTGGGTCTTCCCGCCGCCCAGGCAAAGGGGAAACCCCATCTTCGGCTCCTCGCTGCTGCCACGCTGCGGAGCAGATCAGCTGCTGGGCGGCCGAAGGAACCTTCCCTGGGTCTTCCCGCCGCCCAGGCAAAGGGGAAACCCCAAGATCGCTTGCCGCTTGCCACTTGCCCGTTCACCCACCCGCCCGGCTGCTCGCTTGCCGCTCGAGAGCAAGAGGGGGAGAGATAGAGAAAGAGAGAGAAGGAAAGAAAGAGATGAGAGAGGGAGGAAGAGAGTGTGAGAGAGGAAGAAGCAAGATAGAGAAAGGGAGAGAGAAAGAAAGATGAGAAAGGAAAGGAGTGACGTCATCGGGTGGAAAAATCGCGATATAGCGTTTCGCGAAGATTGAGATCGCGAAAATCGAGGGATCACTGTATCTGGTTTGGTGCAGCAATTAAACAGGACAGATAGTTAAGACTGCAGAAAGAACAATTGCAAACAGCTTGCAGACCTGTATATTTTGCAGGTCAGAAGGAGATCTGAGAAGTATCTACAGACCCCTCACATGTGGACATAAACTGTTACAACTTGTCCTCTAGGGAAGGGACTATAGGCATTGCAGGCCAAGACAACTAGACACAGAGACAGGTTTTCCCCCTTACGTTGTTTGCTGCTAAACACCTAATTTTCACAGTGCTGCTCAATGTCTATGTGCATTTACGCATGTAGTATTGTTGTGGTATTATTTATCCTTCCTATTATCTCCTTTACTCCCCCCTCTTATTGGTAAGATGATGATGATGATGATGATGATGATGATGATCTTTATTCTGTTGCTTGGCATGTACACTGAGAGTTTCTGCACTAGAGATAAATTCCTTGTGTGTCTAACTTACTTGGCCAAATGAAGCAGCTTCTAAGGTATTTTGGATATTGATATTTCAAGTTTCCTAGTAGTGACTAGTAGGGTCTTTTCCTTCTTTTTTGCAGCATTTCATTAACATAGATATTGTAGGCAGTGTTCCAAAGACCAGCACTATATGAGCATTTATCCCATTGTACAAGAATACAAAAAACCCCAGAAAAAATATGAACTATTGTTATGCAAGTGTAATCAGTAATCTCTCAAACTTCTCGAAAATGAAATCATTCTGGCAAAGGAACACTTATTTCTGATAGGAATGAGAAGGGCTTTGTAGATATCACTTTTGCTTCAAATTAATCATAATTAGGCATAACCACAGTAAAGTTTTGTTGAGGAGGATGGGAGACTTGAAGTCTTGTAACAGATGGAAATTGATAGGGACCAATTCAAACGGGAGAGTCAAATAAATATCTATGGTTTGTAGTTTAGGCCAGGGCCACCATCAGGAATTTTGGGGCCCCATACAGCCTAAGTGTCTGCCCCCCCCTGGCCATTTTAAAACTACTGCCCCCCAAATCCCGTGCCATGCCCACCATGGCCACACACCCTGGGCAAGCCCTCCCCCGGCCCTCTGAGGTCAAACACAGCCCTGATGTGGCCCTCAATGAAATTGAGTTTGACACCCCTGGCCTAGAGGCTAAATCCTATGAACAAGGGCTTAGAGAATGAGTATGTTTAGCTCAATAAATAGAAAACTGAGGGGGAATATAATAGTAGTTTCCCAATCCTTAAAGGGCTGCCACAGAGCAGATGGCATCTATTTATTCTCCATGCCACCTGAAGGTAGTACAAGAAGCAATGGGCGGAACCTCACCAAGAAGAAATGCAATCTGGAAATAAGGAAAAACTTGGGACTGGGCGGCATAGAAATAAATAAATAAATAATAAATAAATAAATAAATAAATCCCTTCTTTTTATTAAAAGAAATTAATAGAAACATAGAAGACTGATGGCAGAAAAAGACCTCATGGTCCATCTAGTCTGCCCTTATACTATTTCCTGTATTTTATCTTAGGATGGATATATGTTTATCCCAGGCATGTTTAAATTCAGTTACTGTGGATTTACCAACCACGTCTGCTGGAAGTTTGTTCCAAGCATCTACTACTCTTTCAGTGAAATAATGTTTTCTCATGTTGCTTTTGATCTTTCCCCCAACTAACTTCAGATTGTGTCCCCTTGTCCTTGTGTTCACTTTCCTATTAAAAACACTTCTCTCCTGGACCTTATTTAACCCTTTAACATATTTAAATGTTTCGATCATGTCCCCCCTTTTCCTTCTGTCCTCCAGACTATACAGATTGAGTTCATGAAGTCTTTCCTGATACGTTTTATGCTTAAGACCTTCCACCATTCTTGTAGCCCGTCTTTGGACCCGTTCAATTTTGTCAATAATAATTTTAAAAAACCAAAATCCATTATTATTAAAACTAAAACAACCAGCAAAACTATTAATAAAAACAGGTGAGGGCTGGGTTTTTTTTCTCTGTTATTATTTAAGTGCTTTTACCATATGCTTTAAATCAAGGATCACTTCTCTCTCTGTTTCTCTCTCTTTTCTGTCATTCTCTGCCTCAATCATTTTCTCCACTGCACTGCTCAGAGAGTCCAAGGTGGGTTATTATACAGCCTGATTGGCAGGGACTGAGTTAAAAATTAGCATAATTGTTATGTTCCGCCCACCACTACCCTCCTTAGGTCAGTCTAAAAAACTCAGTCATAGTGTAGGGACGCTGAGTTTTCTTCTCTCCATGTGAGAGTAAATTATCTTGTTAATAAAGTCTTTTTTGTTAACGTTTTCTCTCTTTTCTATTGCAGATAGAGTGAGGATGAAGAGAAAGGAGTTCTTCTCTGAGAGCCTCTTCCCTCCGGGGTACTGCTCTCCAACTCTGCACCCCTGAGAGGCCACTGCTCCCCGGAGTACTGCCTCAACGACAGGGAAGACACCTAAGGGGTCCCTGACATTCGCGCTCATACCCCTCCCGCCGCCGCTACCGCTACCGTTATCGGCTCCGAACCTTTGGAGGGAGAGATCAGCTGTTTGGTGGCCTCGCATTCGGCCGCGGAGGCGTCCCAAGCGGCAGGGAATCCGCGGCGACCGGGCTTTGCCCGACAAGGACATCAGCTGTTTGGCGGCTTGAGGAGCAGCCGCCGATCTTCAGTGGCGCGAAGAGGATTCGCGAAGGCAGATAGCCTTCAGATTCTTGTGGGGGCTGCCATTGGGTCACGGAGATGACCAGGGCAGGATCGGTTTTTCGGGGTGTGTGATCCACTGAGCTGCCAGCAGCAGGCATTACGAGGCCTCAATTATGGATCCAAGTAACTCCGCCCCCCCTTGGGGGGGACGCTATCTTGGAGCAGCAGTGGGGGCTAAGCCAGTGAGTCAGCAGAGCTAGCACTCGAGGGCAGCCATTTTTCCTCCAGGAAGGAGAGGGGTGTTACCATTGCATTATGGGAGGACAGGAAGTTGGTGTCTACTTCCTCTCGGGACTGAGACAGCATTTTCTTCATTGTGCATTCCAGTCCCTGGTGAATAGACTTCCCTGTGATATTATCTGGTACCGTGAGTCTTTATATTACAATGTCTCAACCACAGAATAATCCTGCTGACCTGGCTGTCCCCTCCACTAGCAAGGGGAAGGATAAGAGCCACAGCTCTAAATCCAAGGGGAAGTCTTCCCAATCTTCAGCAGCTTTGAGGGAGGCTGAAAAGAAGATTAAGGCCCTAGAGGCCCAATTGGAATTAAATAAGCCAAGGCAAGGCCCTAGCCCTTCTGCCACTTCCATTCCACAACACCATCAAAGTCCCTCGGTCTCTGCTGCTCCCTTTGAGGGACCACACCCCTCTGCAGCTGGGGAATTGTCTCCTGACCGTCCATTGAGTGCCCCATCTCTATCAGAGGGGATTCAAAGAGCAGAATGGCCCAGACCATCCCAATCATGGTCTCAATCTGCACAGCCGCCGGCAGCCACCTTTACCCTGACTGCAGCGGGTCTCAGAGGGCCCATGGACAACTGGCAGGCGATGTCCCCCTCGCTACAGGACATGATAGCGTCGGCATACTCCCAGGGCATCGCAGTGGATGCCCAGCAACGCCCATCTCCCCAGCCACCTCAAGCCAGCAGATCAGACCCTTGGCAAGCTCCTGCTCCTTCCTTACATGATTCCTTTCAGGAGGACTTCGAGCCAGGAGAGATGGCCTCAGATGCAGAGGATGAACTCTCAGGAGATGAGGCCAATCTACCAGAGCAACCTCCCTTAATAGGACTGTTCAAACACTCCTTGTTTAGAACCCTCTAGACCAAGGCCAAGGCCACGCTGCTACCAGATAATTCATCCAAACCAGCTGGCCAGGAGGTGGGCATTATGCCAGCGGCCAGGCTAATTAATGAGCCCCAGAGGGAATCAGAGCATATCCCTGCCGTGCCTATTTTTGCAGAAAACATTTTAAAAAAACCTGGCACAACCCCTCAGCAGCCCTGGGCCCATCAGCCATTGACAGGAGATTTTATTCCTTTGACCCAGAAGTCAAGGACTTACTCCAGTACCCTTCAGTGGACACTCCTGTCACCTCTCTGATGTCCAACGCGGTAGTTCCTTCGGAGATGGCAGATGGCCTACGACCAGAGGACAGGAGGGCTGAGAACCTGGTCAAGAGAATGCACCAACTTTCAGCCTGGTCCCTGAGGGCTGCCTCGGCGGCCTCCTTCTTCAATAGGGCCTCCATCTTGTGGCTCCAAGATATGCTCTCCAGGCTAGGCCCAGAGGACGCTCGTCTACGCCAGGATATTAACAAACTCATTGCCACAACTAAGTACTCTGCAGATGCCACCCTAGCATCTGCAAGATTTTCATCAAGGGCACTGGCTACTAATCTCTCTGCCAGAAGATTGATTTGGCTTCGGTCATGGCAGGCAGATGTAAAATCGAAATGGCGCCTTGCCACTGCACCATACCAGGGTACAAAACTCTTTGGTGAGTCGTTGGACTCTGTCCTGATCGAAGACAGGGACAAAAGAAAGGTGTTGCCTAGGTCAGCGAGGAGACAAGATAGGCGAGGGGCTCCCTATTTTCGCAGACAGTCCTTCCGCCCGGAGACATCCTTGACCTCATCCCCAGTGGCTCGGACCTATGGACAAGGGTCTTATACCCAACCGTCCTTTCGATCTGACAGAGGCGGTTATGGAGATAGGAACCACCAGTATCAGCAGTCTCGCAGGTCCTACAGAGGGGGCAACAGAGGGGGATTCTGCAAGCAGAAGTGACTCCGGCCACGACCCGCCCATTGGTGGACGCCTGCAATTCTCCACAGAATTTTGGGACTCCATCTCCACCGACGTCTGGGCCTTAGAGATGGTGAGTCAAGGTCTGCGGATAAACTTTTGGCAGACCCCTCCAGTCAGATTTGTACAATGCCCCACCTTAAGTCATCCTCACAAGAGATCTCTTATTCTTCAAGAGGTGCAACATCTCTTGGACATTGGGGCCATAGAGCCGGTTCCGGTGGAACAGAGAGGCAAGGGGTTCTACTCCATAGTGTTCGTGGTCCCCAAATCCTCCGGCGGATGCCGCCTGATCTTGAACCTCAAACAACTGAACATTTACATCCGGTATCAGAGGTTCAAGATGCATTCATTGCAATCCATCCTGGCATCCATCCGTCATCAGGATTGGATGACCTCCATTGATCTCAAAGAAGCATATTTACATGTCCCGGTTCATCAGCAACACCGTCCATTTCTCCGCTTTTGCCTCCAGGATCGGCATTTTCAGTACAAGGCCATGCCATTTGGCCTGTCCTCAGCACCCAGGGCCTTCACCAAGCTCCTGGATGCATTAACAGCCAGCCTCAGGTCACACTCCATACGGCTGCTAGCTTATCTAGATGACATAATCGTCCTATCCAGAAGCCCTCAACGGGCCAACCGGGATTTGGCCCAAACAATGGACTGTCTTCAAAGGGCAGGATTCACCATCAACTACGACAAGAGCCAACTGCACCCAACCAGGTGTCTGCTCCACCTGGGAACGACAATAGATTCTTCCTCTGGCATGGTCTTCCTGTCATTAGAGAGGCAGCAGAAGATACGGACACTGATATACTCAATATCACGTCGCACCAGGATTCCCCTGGCTCTGCTCTCCCAATTGCTGGGAGTCTTCATTTCATGCATCAATATCGTGCCATGGGCTCGGCTGCACGCCCGACCCCTACAGTGGCTTCTTCTTCCATTCCAAAGGGCCCGGCTAAGCAATTCCAAGCATCAGGTGCACCTGACCACAGCAGTTCGGCTTTCCCTTCCCTGGTGGACATCACCGGCAATAGCCAGGGGTTCCCCCTTTTTGTTCCATCAGGAGGTGACAATCACCACGGATGCCAGTCTGTCTGGATGGGGAGCGCATTCCGGATCCCAGGTTGCTCAGGGCAGATGGTCAGCCTTAGATCTGACAGACCCCAACATCAACCTCCTGGAACTACGGGCAGTTTTCAGAGCACTGCAAACCTTTTCAGAGACGGTAAGGGACTGTCACGTCCTCATACTAACAGACAATGTGGCAACAAGAGCCCACATAAATCACCAGGGGGGCACACGGTCGGACCGCCTAATGCGGGAGGTGCATGCCCTGATGTCATGGGCAGAGATTCACCTCGCCTCCATCCGTGCAGAACATATCTCAGGAGTGGACAATACGCAGGCGGACTGGCTCAGCCGCACTACAATAGACCCAGGGGAATGGTCCCTGAATCCAGAGACCTTTCAACTGATAACCCACCGTTACGGCATTCCAGTGGTGGACCTGTTTGCCTCACATCACAATCACCAGGTCCCACGGTTCTTTTCCTGCTTTCCAACGCAGGGAGCTGAACAGACAAACGCACTCCTGTCGCCATGACCGGTCTCCTCTACGCCTTCCCTCCGGTCAGTCTGATACACAGAGTAGTAGCCAAAATCATCACGGAAGGGGCGGACATACTTTTGGTAGCTCCTTTCTGGCCCAGGCGCCCCTGGTTTGCTGACCTGATGGACCTCTCGCTGTCTCCCCCATGGAGGATTCCAGGCCATCAGCTGACTCTGTCACAAGGCTCCATAATTCACCCGGACCCGGAGTGGTGGAAGCTTGCCGTGTGGCGCTTGAGGGGAACCGCTTGAGGGAAAGACAGGTTCCGGATAATGTCATCCACACCATACAAGCGGCACGGCGCCCATCAACCACCCGCATATACCAGGCGACCTGGGCAGCCTACAGCACCTTTTGTAGGACACAAGGGGTTTTACCTTCGGCCTCCTCAGTCCTCCACCTACTGGAGTTTTTGCAGAAAGGCCTCGACAAGGGGTTAACTCCTAACACCCTTCGCAGACAGGTAGCTGCCATCGCAACTATACTCCGGCCGGACCCACTTTGGCCCAATCTCTCACCACCCTTGGGTTAGAGATTTTCTCCAAGGAGCAGCGAACCTGTCCCCACTGGTAATTCACCATTTTCCATCCTGGGACCTGCCTTTGGTTCTCCAAGCCCTCACGACCCCTCCTTTCGAACCTTTGAGGGAGGTTTCACTTCGCATTCTTTCCATTAAGGTGGCCTTCTTAGTGGCCATAACTTCCACACGCAGGGTTTCGGAGCTAGCGGCCCTATCAGTGCGCCCAGACTTATGCGTGTTTCACCCAGATAGAGTGACTCTTCGCTTGGACCCTAGCTTCATGCCTAAAATCAACACTCGGTTTCATAGGGCACAAGATATAGTGCTCCCGGACTTTTGCACCCACGGCTCCCACCCATCGGAGCTTCGTTGGCATAAAGTGGATGTTCGTAGAGCGGTGAAAATATACGTCCGACGTACAACTGCATTCAGGAGATCAGAAGCTCTCTTTGTTTCCTTCCTTCCTGCTTCCATGGGCAGGAAAGTTTTGGCCAGAACTATCAGCAGATGGATACGTTCCGGTATCATGGAGGCGTATAGGGCTAAATCAACTCCATTGCCGGACAGGATTACAGCCCACTCAGCCAGAAGTGCAGCCACCTCGGTGGCTTGGACCACACAAGCACCAATTGACGACATCTGTAGGGCAGCCACTTGGGCTGCACCCACAACCTTTATTAGACATTACCATTTGGACTCGTTTGCTTCTGCTGAGGCAGCCTTCGGGAGAAGGGTATTACAAGGAGTTTGTGTTCCAGTACCTCTGGGCCAGCCTAACCCTCCCTAAGGTGTTGCTTGGGTATATCCCACCTTGGACTCTCTGAGCAGTGCAGTGGAGAAGGACCGTTGAACTTACCTGAACGGTCTTCTCGCTGCACTGCGAAGAGAGTCCAAACCCGCCCGGCTTTTGCCCAGGTGCACAGTTCAGTTTGAATTCTATAGTTAAAGTTGTTGAATAAATTTGTCTTGTTTCACTATTCCTTCATTTTTTCTTGACTGACCTAAGGAGGGTAGTGGTGGGCGGGACATAACAATTATGCTAATTTTTAACAGTCCCTGCCAATCAGGCTGTATAATAACCCACCTTGGACTCTCTTCGCAGTGCAGCGAGAAGACCGTTCAGGTAAGTTCAACGGTCCTTCTCATTTCTCTTTTTTTCTCCCCTTTTTTCTATCATTTCTCTCTCTCTCTCTTCCTTCCACTCTTCTCTTTCTCTTTTTCTTCCTCTCTCATCTCTTTCTTTCTTTCTCTTTCTCTTTCTCTCTCTTGCTTTCTTTCTCTTTCTCTCACTCTCTTCCTTCCTCTCTCATCTCTTTCTTTCTCTATCTTTCTTTCTTCCTCTCTCTCACTCTCTTCCTTCCTCTCTCATTTCTCTCTCTCTCTTTCTTCCCCTCTCTCTCTTTCTCTCTCTTGCTTTCTTCCTCTCTCTGACTCTCTTCCTTCCTCTCTCATCTCTCTCTCATCTCTCTCTCTCTCTCTTGCTTTCTTCCTCTCTCTCTCTTTCTCTCTCTCTCTCTTTCTCTATCTTGCTTTCTTCCTCTCTCTCTCTCTTCCTTCCTCTCTCATCTCTTACTTTCTTTCTCTCTCTCTTTCTCTATCTTGCTTTCTCCCTCTCTCTCCCTCTTCCTTCCTCTCTCATCTCTCTCTCTTTTCTTTCTCTCTCTTTCTCTATCTCTCGCCCTCTTTCTCTCTCTCTCTCTTTCTCTATCTTGCTTTCTTCCTCTCTCTTCCTTCCTCTCTCATCTCTTACTTTCTTTCTCTCTCTCTTTCTCTATCTTGCTTTCTCCCTCTCTCTCCCTCTTCCTTCCTCTCTCATCTCTCTCTCTTTTCTTTCTCTCTCTTTCTCTATCTCTCGCCCTCTTTCTCTCTTTTTTTTCTCACTTTCCCTCTTGTTTTCTTTCTCTATCTCTCTTGCTTTCTCTCTCACACTCTTTCTCTCTCTCGTTCTCTTTCTCTTGCTATCTCTTTCTCTCCCCCTATTTCTCTCTCTCTCTCTCTCACTCACTCACTCACTTTCTCTCTATCTTGTTCTGTCATTGCTCTCACTCTCTCTCGTTCTCCGGAGGCTGGCGAAAGTAATTTTCAATTACTTTCAATTGTAATTTTCAATTACTTTCAATTGTAATTTTCAATTACAATCAACCTATCTCTCCTTCCTTCCTTCCTTCCTTCCCCCCTCCCTCTTTTCCTTTCCTTCCTTCCCTTCCCCTTTCTCCTTCTTTCCCTTCTTCCTTCATTCCAACCAACCAACCTATCTCTTCTTCCTGTTTCCTTCTCCTCCCTCTTCACCTTCCTTCCCCTCCATCTTTCCCTTCCTTCCCTCCCTATTTTTCCTTCCTTCCTTCCCTTCTGTGTCCTCCCGGCCCTCTCTTCCCCTCCCCTCCTCTCCCTTTCCCCGACGAGGGCAGCCCGTAGAGTCACACCCATCCCGGGCCGAGTTACAAGAGCCGCAGCCGGGCGGGGAGCGCCCCACTCGCTTCGTTCCCGTGGCAGGGCTCGGTCGGGAGCCCGCTGGTCAGGGCTCAGTCGCCGCCACCAGGAATCCAGGAAACCGGGGTCAGGGGTCTCTGGGGCATCACACCGGGACAGCGCCTGGAATGTCGGGCGCGCGGGCTGACGCGCGCTCTCCCCATCCCCTGCTGCCAGCCCAACCCGGAAAATTCAAAGTAAGAAAAACCTTTGCTCTTACTTTGAATGCTCCGGGCAGGCTAGCAGGGAGATGGAGAGAGCGCGGTGGCCCCCGCTGTGAGAATGCCTGCAGGGAAGAGAGGCGGAGCGGACGGACGGGCGAGGGCAGCGGCGAGTAGCCACGGGGGCGCGAGGGGGCTAGAGGCATGGGGAGCGGGGGCAGCCACGGCTTCGTGCGCGCCCTTGGAAAAGGGTGCACGTGGGGGCCTTTTGGGGGACGCTGGCGCATGCGTGCGACGCCTACAACTTGCGCTTGTGTTAAATTTTGTTTCTTTCCTAAGCAGCCTTCTGTGTAAAAAAATCCATTTGGGAACGACTCGTTCCCAAATGGATTTTTTTACACAGAAGGCTGCTTAGGAAAGAAACAAAATTTAACACAAGCGCAAGTTGCAACCGCCACCCCGAAGGGGCTCCTACCTTCGCCGCACGCTTTACTCTGGGACTGGAGGACCGCGCTGCCAAAGGCTCCGTCGGGGCTTCAAGTCCTGCCTCGCGAGGGCCAGAGGGCCCGCCTTTTTCGTTGGTGAGGCAGGCAGCCGGCAAGAGAGGGCTGGTACTGCGCATGTGCGACGGCGGGCAAAACCGGGGGCCCCTCATGGCCGGGCCCGGTACACCACTCCCAGTAGTACCGCCCTATCGGCGGCCCTGGTTTAGGCTAACGGTAGGAAATATATTAAATAGTCTGTTGACTGTGCCAGAGAAAGCATGGGAGTTTTTTAAATATATATATATATATATACTTGGGTTTTTTTTAATGTTCTAAGTCTCCTAAAGATATTTGAGACAATGTTGTTCTTCTAATTATTTTCCAGAATGCAATTGTATTAGGAACATAGACAGCTTAATTGGTGCAGTCCAATTTTTCTGATCTATATTGGTGTCTCCAAATAGCCCACTAATAGGGCACAACAAGCAAATTAAATTTTGTCACCAGGAAAATAACCGTATTATTTATGGCTAGAATGTAAATTCAAACCAGCTGGTCTAGCATCATTCCTCAAGGAAGATAAATTCAAATCACTTTAGTAAAGGACACTGGCATAAAAGCTCAATTTCCTGCTTTCTCCCATTTCTTGACTGAGTTTATTTTGCATAGGATATCAACATTCATAGAAGTTCAATAAAACAAAATATAACAAATCTGGTTAAACATTTGAAGCCGAATTTCTAACTACCTATCTATAGGACAGTGATGGCGAACCTATGGCATGGGCGCCACAGGTGACACACAGAGCCATATCTGCTGGCACGTGAGCAGTTGCCCTAGCTCAGTTCCAACATGCATGCATGTTATGGCCAGCTGATTTTTGGCTCACTCAAAGCCTGTGGGAGGGTGTTTTTGGCTTCCAGAGAGGCTCCGGGGGGATGGGGAAAGGCATTTTTATTCTCCCTTGGCTCCAGGAAAACATTTGGAGACTGGGGAGGGTGAAACACAAGCCTTCTGAGCCCACCAGATGTTGAGAAACAGGCTGTTTCCAGCCTCCGGAGGGCCTCCAGGGGGTGAGGAAATCTGTTTTCACCCTCCCCAAGCACTGATTGTAATTTACCATTTTTTTTTCATTGTGTTGTATTATGGTTTGTCAAGGCTTCCATACTAGAATACCATCTGGGGATTTTTGTATAGTGTTCTTTTTTTATTTTTAACCATATTGTTAATAGGGAATCTCTAATTAAGTGATTTTTGAAGTATATTGGAGTTTTATTATTTCCATTCCAGAGCATACTGTGCCATCCACTTAACATATCGTGGCCTTCCAATGTTAGTAATCTTTCTTGTTTGAGATCAATCCAATCTTTGACCCAAAGAAGAGTGACTGTTTGGTAGTAAATTTCAAAATCTGGTAATCCCAATCCTCCTTGTTTGGTTTTGTTTTGTAACCATTTGGTTCTTATTCTTGGTTTTTTGCCACTCCATACAAATTTAGAAATTATTCTGTTTAATTTAGTAAAAAATGGTTTTTTAATTTTATAGGTATTGTTGGAAAAAGGTAAAGGAATTTTGGTAAGATTGTCATTTTGATTGTTGATATTCTTCCTAATAAAGAAATATGGAGTTTATTTCAATAAATTAATTGTTTTTCTACTTTTTTTGTTAGTACCTCATAGTTGTCTTCCTTAATCGTACTACATTTTTTTGTTAATACAATACCCAGGTATGTAACCTTCTTAGCAGTTTGTATTTTCAAAAGTTTTTCTAATTTCTTATCTTGCTCATAATTCATATTTTTGGTTATAATTTAGATTTTTTTTTGTTCATTTTTAATCCTGCTACATCACCGTATTCCTTTATCTCTTTCATTAAATGTTTCCCAGTCTCCATCGGATATTCTAATATGAAGACTAAGTCATCTGCATATACTTGCAATTTAAATTCTTGTCCTTTAATTTTCAAACCTTGGATCTCTGGATTTGTCCTAATTTGATTTAACATTATCTCAATTGATAAAATGTATAATAATGGTGATAGTGGACATCCCTGTCGCACTCCCTTTCCAATTTGAAATTGTTCAGTTATGTCCCCATTAATCATGATTCTTGCATATTGATTGTGGTAAATAGTTTCAATCATTGTAATAAATTTAGAGCTAAATTTCATTTGTTTTATCAGTTCTTTCATAAATTCCCAACTCAAATTATCAAACGCTTTTTGTGCATCTAAGAAGATAAGAGCCAATGATTTTTCCGGGTGTGCTTCATAAAATTCCAGTACATCTAAAATAGTCCTTGTGTTGTTCCTAATAAATCTACCTGGGAGAAAGCCATTCTGGTCTACGTGTATTCTGTTATTTAAAATTGATTTTAATCTGTTTGTCATAATGGTCATAAATATTTTATAATCTATGTTAAGTAGGGATATGGGTCTATAATTTTGTATTTTATGTTTTTCTGAGTCGCCTTTTGGTATCAGACGCACCGTTGCGTCTGTCCAGGATTTGGGAATTAGTCCTTTTTCTAATACCTCATTATATAAAATTAGTAGTATTTTTCCTAAGAAAGTTTTAAATTCTTTGTGGAATTTGCTAGGAATGCCGTCAGGTCCTGGTGATTTGTTGTTTTTCTGGTTTGTTATTGCATCTCCTAATTCCATCAGAGTTATTTCCTTATTTAATTTTATTCTATCCATTTCTGCTAGTTCTCCTATATCTGCTTTATTTATATATGTTTTTAGATGTTCTCCCCAAGCATTGAATTATGGGTGTGGGCACTCACACATGCACAATAGCATGCGGGCACGCTCTTTTGGCACCCGAGGAAAAATAGGTTCGCCATCACTGCCATAGGAAATATTTCTTCTTGCCAGATACCTTAAATTAAACTGTACTATGAGAATCCTACCAGTCAGCCAGTCAGTCAGTCGTTCATTCGTTCATTCATTCATTCATTCATTCATTCATTCATTCATTTATCAAATTTCTAAGCTGCCCTTCTCAGGGTGGCTTACAGAATAAAATCAATGCAAATTACAGATATAAGTTATAAACCCCCACCCTAAAACCCAAGTCTTAAAATCCCCAACATTAAATCCATTCATCTAAACTCATCCAATCCCAATCATATTATTGACTGGAGCAAGATGTCAACACTCAATGGCCCCAGGCCTTCAGGCAAAGGTGTGTTTTCAAAACCTTACAAAACTCCAGAAGGGTGGAGGCAGTGCGAATCTCCAGCAGGAGTTGATTCCAAAGAATCAGAGCTGCCACAGAGAAGGCCCTTCCTTTAGGCCCTGCCAGGGGACATTGTTTGGTTGATGGGACCTGGAGAAGGTCAACTCTGTGGGATCTGACTGGCCGCTGAGATACATGCAGCAGGAGACAGTCTTGTAAGTAACCTGGTCCTAAGCCATGTAGGGCTTTATAGGTGATGACCAACACTTTAAATTGTGTCCAGAGACCAATTGGTAACCAGTGCAGCTCGTAGAATGATGGTGAAATGTGCATATGCCTGGGAAGACCCATAATTGCTCACACAGCTGCATTTTGCACCAACTGTAGTCTCTGAACATTATTTAAAGGTAAGCCCCATGTAGAGGGCATTACAGTAATCGATCCTCAAGATGTTGAGGATGTGAGTGACTGTGAAAAGAGACTGGTGCAAATTCCCCCTTGCCACATCTGAAAGATGATGTTCTAAAGTCATCTGTGGATCAAGGAGGACTCCCAAGCTGTAGATCCTCTCTGAGAGGGTCAAAGGTCCCCCTCCAAAAGATGGAAGGACAGATGGTATTGTCCTTGGGAAGCAAATCCCACAACCATTCCACTTATTTTGTACTGAATAAATGCCACAATAAAAAAATCAAATATTTCCATCCATGGGGAATGTATGGGAGAAGGGCATTGGAAAGGATAAGTTACAATATTTTATGGTGCTCCTTTTGTAGACATGCCTGTGAAAGGTTGATTATAGCCTTGCATACAAGGATTTATTTATTGTTTCATTAAAAAGGAAACATGTTTATCCAAAATAAATGTTGTGCTTGATAAACAAAATCCACAAATGGATTGACCGTATGTGTGATGTCTTTTAACTTTATGATTCCTATGAGCTTTAATCAGGACATAGCTGATGACTATTGAAATCCCAATAGTCAAATTCCAAAAGTTAATTGTAGAATACTGTATAGTCATTAATCTTGGGGGGTGGGGGGATATGATACTGAAAATTGTCATTTCACTAGTTTCAAACTTTTTCATTTCACTGGACAATCCTTGAAACAGGATTGTTGATGTAATTTGTAGAGCTTTAAGCGCATCTGCATTATTCCATTTATTCATAATGGATAAATACCTGAAGAAATAATCACATTGCTCTTTTCTTTCTTCCTTCTAGCTTTCCAATGCTATTTTTGTCATTTTTTAATAAAAATTACTAGCAGAAAGTGACATTTGAGTTACTTATATAATTATTTATAGCTTTTGTCCCAGTTAGGTACAATTAATTATTGGAAAATAGTAAAGTAAAGATGACCCAAGTAGTTAATGGTCTATAGAAAGTTTGTTACTGCACTGATTTAATATTCAGTTTAAAATAGCCTGAAGGTAGCTAAAAGTGGGTCACATTTTTATATACAGTACATTCATTTTACATAAAATCATATTGACAGAAATTATAACAGGTGTTCTTTAATGTCAAAATTACTTTTGTAGCAACAATCATCCTTGGAATACAAAATTATTTTTGATAATATAATTTTTAACAGTCTGACATCTCCGATTACAAAAGCCATGTTGTAAAAAAAAATCACAACTATAATTAATAGCAACTCAATTTGGCTAATTCTGGTTTTGTAAGCAGAGATCATGTTAAAATTAATTTTTGTATGGCATTCTAAATATAATAAAGGTTGGCTATTTAGGAGAATTGTCTTAAAAATACTTAGAAGATCAAGCTATGCAACTCCGAGTCTTCGGAGAGGGGCGGCATACAAATCTAAATAATAAATAAATAAATAAATACCTGTTATCATCCTTGGAATACAAAATTATTTTTGATAATATAATTTTTAACAGTCTGACATCTCCGATTACAAAAGCCATGTTGTAAAAAAAAAATGAGGCCATGTTTGAGAAAATTAAAAATGAGGAAGTGAAACTTGTAGTTATAATAAATGAAAATATGTTAATTTACAACTTATTTATAATACTCATGAGAATTCATTTAAGAAATATGAGGGGGGGGGAGTATACTGTAGCTATTTCTAGCATGTCATTTTTGGCAACCCCAATCTATGTCCTTTTTTAAAGACCTTATGCACAAAATCATAAATTGAAGGCTGAATCTTATCATTTATGATTTTTTTTAAAAAAATAGATACAGTATTTTGACCTTTATGCTTTGCACAGAATATGATTTGTAATTGATTTGAGATTCGGCATTTGTCAAAATCTATAAGATTAATGACATTCAATGAGAAATGTGAATGTAATTGATAGAATACACATTTTCAGGAAAACAAGCAATGTCTCAAATATATTTATTTACAATTATATGTTTGTAACTGCAATTTCATATCTTGCTGACTGTGGCAAATAGTAGTTGAATTAGAAAAGAGCCCTCTTTCCCCCCGATTCTATTCTAGAAAAAGGGCTCAAATTTTCCCGATGGTAATGTATTGTAAATTAACAATTGTCAACCCTGAGTGCTTTCACGGAATTGTTTGGATCTCTTCTGAGAAGTCCTTCAGGAAGAGAACAAACTGCACTGAAAAGGTAAACTATGATGTTACCAAATTATTGCACTCAGAAGTGCTACAGCAAATTAAATGAAAAATGATGAGCAATGAAACCGGTGGGATGTACAAATTACTCGACCCTGAAAACTGTACTGTCAAATTACGCCAAGTTCTAATGAAGCAAGATAACAAAGGTGCATACTCCGAGACAGAGAACATAAAACCATGGTTTGATGAGGAGTATGTATAGGCAAACATAGATTTTCCCTATAAATTATATGTAGTTGGGGGGAAGGAAATAGAAGGAAGTTTTGGCAGGAAGAGGAGGAAACAGAGGGAGTGGGAGAGGAGTAATAATAATTATAATCAATACAAAAATAAAATTGGCTTTATATACCCTCATTCTGCTTAAAATCCTCCCTGCATATCAACATTTAATCATAGATTTTAAAACAGAAAGCCACTAGAAAAGGTTAGTGTCCATTTACTGAAGCAGTAAAGACAAAGGATTCACATACATTCTGGCATAATAGATCACAAAATCTTAGCACAGGGTTTGAATCCCAATTCCAGTATCCACTTATTACTTCCAGTCACTATGTGCTTCAACTGGCATCCATAATAATTCTTGAAAGGTTAGTCCATGGTCCATTTGTATCCATTAGAGGAATAAGGCAATTAATTGAGCATGGCCCTGGTAGTGACTTTATTCCTGCTGACATTTTTTTAAAAATAACATTGGCTCCCATTCTCACAGCACTATTAATCCCACAACACAGACTAGTATTTCTAAACCTATCCAACTTTGAGATGTGCGGACTTCAACTTCCAGCCAGAATTGTGGGATATATTTTATATCCCTTGTATAACAATAATTATAATATTGCGATGTATTTCCTTTGCTTGATGGTTTTTATCTGATAGTGATTCAGTGTGTTGAAACAGCTAGCGTTTATAATTTTGAGTTTATTTTTTGTAATTTTAATATTATCTCTGGCTGCCCTGCTATGAGTAATGGATTAATAAAAGGAGACTCATGTTTTTATTAAACTTATTGTAAATGGACAACTTTTTCAAAAAATACTGCTTAGCTCGCAAAAATAATAAATCCCGAAATAATAAATTTAATACTTCATACAAACGAACACACATGTAAAAAAAAAATCCTTTACTTTATGGAAGAGAAAAATTGCCTCCCAGCAATAGAAGAATGTTCCAGTTAGTAACTCTCCTAGAAAAAATGGAAGTAATGTATAGCTTTAAATCTATTTGTTTTCAAATAATATAAACTATAAATCACATGCATTGTTCTGTACATTCATAGTTTATAAGATTCAAATTTACAAGAGGCTGAATGCCTCAAATATGTGTTAAGAACAGCACTTATATACTACTTCATATGCTCTCCAGCACTCAGCATTCAGCATATTGCCCTCAACAATTTGGATCCTTATTTTACTGACCTCATAAGGATGGAAGGCTGAGTGAAGCTTGAGCAGGTCAGGATTGAACTTCTGGTTGTAGACAGTTAGCCTGCAATACTGCATTCTAATCAATATGCCAGGAATGCTGAAACCTGCTATCTGACTTGCAGTCACAATCCATCAGATCATGTAGTGTGGAGTCTTTGGTACTCCATGTGCTTGATTGTGCTTGATTGTTTTCTTGCAGATGTTTTGTTACTGATAACATCATTACCAATAATTTTACCTGGTCAGCCGAGGAAATCTCTTCAAGAAAACAACCAAGCTCAGAGAACATCCAGGACTCTACATCATCAAACCCTGATGTTGTCCTTGACATCTATCATAGACCTGAGTTGCCTGTGTGCAGATCCGCAGCTATAGCTCCCAGTGTATCCACGCCTGCTGCTTTGTCGCTCGCCCATTGTCATAGAACTTTTCACAGGAATTGGCGGGTGGGGATGTGAAGACTTGCACGTGAATTGGATTAAAATGAGGGAGAGGTGCACATAATCAGTCTCACTCTCTCTTCCCAGATTCCATCTTCCTCCAAATAGCAGGACAAGAGTCAAGACAGTTGGAGATGGGCTGGTGCAGTGGTTGACCAGTGTGTCTTTCATGTCTTGCCATGCTTTTAGGATACCATATCACTTTACATGCTGGGGATACTATCTAACCGAAGGTCAATGACCCAACGGCTACTCTCAACCTGGTTTGGCCAGCCTGTTGAAGCTGTTGCCTGGGGTGTGGCCGCTGCGCATGCTACAGCGCAGGTGTGAGCTGAGTGACAGGTGGGCACCAAAGGTGAATGAGCTGCCCTAAAAGCAGCCCTAAAATAAGCTGCTATAGAAGGACACAATATGTCCCTCACCAGAGGTGTTACCCCTGTTCAACCCTAAGCTACAAATGGAGATTGTTTATTTATTATTTATTTATTTATTAAATTTGTATGCCGCCCCTCTCTGTATACTCGGGGCTGCATATACTCCTTATACTATCATATACTCCTTGAGATCCAACCCCATTAGATGTGGGTTCCTACCAGTTCAGACCAGTTCTACAGAATTATCTGTCTGTCTGTCTGTCTGTCTGTCTGTCTGTCTGTCTGTCTGTTTGTTTCTTTGTTTCTTTGTTTCTTTGTGTTGAAAGGGACCTTGCAGGTCAAGTCCAACCTCCTGCCTAGGGAGGAAATCCTACAGCACCCCAACCAAATGACAGTTGAATCTCCTCTTGAAAATGTCCAGAGTTGGGGATTGCAGGTTGAATCTCTCCTTGGTCAGCTTTCAACCGTTGTTCCTCGTCTAGCCCTCTGGTGCCCTGGAAAATAGTGTGACCTCCTCCTCTCTGTGGCAACCCCTCAAGTACCTGTACACTGCTACCATGTCCCCCTTGGCCCTTCTTTTCTCAAGGCTATACATGCCCAGTTCCAGCAATCTCTCTTCATAAGATTAGAACTGCCCCTACTCTTCCTGCCTTCCGTAAACTCCTTAAAACCCACCTTTGCCGTCAGGCATGGGGGAACTGAAATATCTTCCCCTGGGCATGTTTAATTTATATATGGTATGCTTATGTGTATGTCTGTTAGTATATGGGGTCTTTTAAATCTTTTAATTTTAAATTTGTTAGATTATTTATGAGTTGTTTCCACGTGTTGTGAGCTGCCCCGAGTCTTCGGAGAGGGGCGGCATACAAATCTAAGTAATAAATAAAAAATAAAATAAAAATAAATAAGTCTTTGTTTCTAGTCCCCTAATCATTCTGGTTGCTCTTTTTTTGCACCTTCTCCAGAGTTTCAATGTCTCTTTTGAAGTGTGGTGATCAGAACTGAATGCAGTGCTTCAGATGAAAAAACAATCTACACTAAGAATCCAATTAATTTAGCTAACCTTAATAACATTTAAATATCACTCAGTTCCATTCCAACAACAAACATACCTACACTCATCAGCCAGGGTCTAGAGTCTAATGGCCCCAAGCCTGGCAGCATAGATGAGTCTTTAGACTCTTACAGAAGGCAAGGAGGATGGGGGCAGTACGAATCTCTGGGATGAACTGATTCCAGAGGGCCTGGGGCCCCACAGAGAAGGCTTTTCCCCCTATTTCCCACCAAGCAATGTTGTCTAGTTGATGGGACCTGGAGAATGCCGACTCTATGGGAACTAATCAGTCACTGGGACTCATGCAGTAGAAGGCGGTCCTGCAAGTAATCTGGTCCGATGCCATGTAGGGCTTTATAGGTCATAACCAACACTTTGAATTGTGTCCAGAAACCAATAGGCAGCCAATGCAGTCTGTGGAATGCTGGAGAAATATGGGCATGCCTTGAAAGGCCCATAACCACTCGTGCAGCTGCATTTTGCACAATTTGTAGTTTCTGAACACTCTTCAAAGTTAACTCCATGTAGAGAGCATTGCAGTAGTCGAACCTCAAGGTGATAAGGGCATGAGTGACTTTGACTAGAGACTCCCTGTCCAAATAGGGCCATTAGTAATTTGTTGGCCTGGAACTGGCAGCAATCCAGGCCTGTCACACTCCTGATCCATTTCCTCCCACCTCTCTCTCTTATTTTTTGCTTCTGCACATGAGCAGAAGCTTTTTTTTCAGTATTGCATATGCACAAGTATGGCGTGTACTGAGCAAACCGGCAGTAGCAGAATCTGGAATCGATCACTGAACCCCACCCTATCCTAACACCTAAGGAAAAAAAACCATTTGAAGATTTCTGGGAAATTAAAACAGTCAGCTGAATCTTATATGAAGGATATTCCACAGGGCAAGAGTTGAACTTGAAAATATAGATTCCCTATATCCCACAAATAATGATTTCCTTTTCAAAGGGATACATAACAGTCCTATTCACTTGAGACCTCTATTTTAAAATATGGTTTTGCAGAAATTAAATATACATCTGAATATTGAAAAAAAATCACACATTGCACTGTTATATGTTGCAGGGATGGACAAGCTATTTCTAGTACAAGATACAAGCACCTGAAAAAATGTGTAATTAAATACAAAATATTAAAATATCTCTCTAAAACTTTTCTGAGTGGCAAATAATTTTGACATGCAACAATGTGTTCCCATTGCAGAAAGCTATTGCAGTTTTTGAATCATTTTCCTGGGCTTCTAAATAGAATTTTTTCATGTACATGAAAAATTTCAGTGGTAGAATAGGAAACATTACATTTCCTAATTAAATATAAACATGCGATGTGTACATTCAGGAAGCCAGAAGTGTTTTAACCAATCCTGTTTTCTATCCCACTCATATACACATGCAAAGTCGCACAGCAATATGTTGGAGAAAAGCAATTTTTCCACAAAAGATCTTTATGCAGTATAGATTAATGAACTGTTGTTTCAATATTTTGAGGATTAGTTCTACTGATGTCTAAATGGAGATAATTGCATTCAAATTTTCCCTTTAATCTAATGGAGAGGCAGTTCTCTACACTCATTTATAAGCAACAGAGACCAATTAGATCACAATATCGGTAAATTTCAATAGAATTGGAAATTTGTTTTATGCAAACCAGCAGGCAGAAAAACACCTTTATTTTACAAAGCAGGAAAAAAAATTGTTATTTTTTCCTCCCAGCAATAGAGGCATGCCCCAGTTAATAATTCCCCTCTAGTAGTAGAATTGAAAGGGGAAATAATACATATCTTTAAATCAATTTGTTCTCAAGTAACATGAAAGATAAATCACACTTGTGTGGTTCTGTAAATTCTTAGTTGATTACATTCAAATTCGCAGGAGGAATGCCTTCAATCTGTGCTAGGTATGCTGCAAGACAATTTAACTACTGTATCAAACTGGGCTTTGGAATCAGGGGATATTTTATCAAGAGATAAGCTTTACTGCAACAAATGAATCACTCTGGATTCCTGAGTCAACAAATTGTTACTGAAAAGAATAATTCTAAGACTGGAAACAATAGTCTGAACTCAGAGAGAGTGCTTAGAAGGTATTGGAAGGAAAAATGGTCTTGCAGACCCATTGAAATATTTGAAATATCAGTACAATAACAACAACAAGAAATTATGCAAGTTATGCAAACAAGAGGTTATCTAAAATAGTCAGAAAATAAGTGATGAAATAAGAAATATTTCCGCACAAGCTCACAGCTTTATGAATTTGGACAAATACTGTAGACTGTAGGTTCTCAATGTCTTCTTCAACATGGATCCCCTTTAAATACCATTTGTGATCATAGACCATGGCCACCGACCCCCAAATTCAAGATTTAAATTAGAACATTTCTTCAAGCTTTCACAGACTCCCCAGGAGTCCACGGACCACAAATATAGAGGAAAATATATTTGACTTGGATCATATGAAAAACAATTGTGGGAATTGAGTATGTCTAGTTTAATGAAAAGAAGGACTAGGGGTGATATGATATGATAGCAATGCTCCAATATCTAAGGTGGGACCATTAACTAAAGAGAGAACCAACTTAGAACTAAGGAGAAATTTCCTGACAGAACAGTTAATCAGTGGAACAACTTGCCTGTTTCAAAGGAAAAAATGGACAACCATTTGTCTGATGTGATGTAGGGTTTCCTGCCTAAGCAGGGGATTGGACTAGAAGAACTCAAAAGGTCCCTTCCAACTGTTATTCTGTTTTCTGCTTTATTTCAAATGGTATAGAGTTTCCTGCTTAAGAAAATTGGACTAGAAGATTCCCCAGGTCCTTTCCAACTCTGTTATTCTGTTAGGACTAACTGACCAAGAAGAGAAACCAAATATGTGAGGAAACTCAGGCTTCTTTGAGTCAGACAAATCTGAAAACTGCAGATTGTTACATTTGCTAGCAGATTTAACTTAGAGAGGTGGTACATTAATTTAGGAAATAATAATTGTAAGTGATGACATAAATTATAAGGACATACATTCATACTTTGAGTCACAGATCATCCCAGCCAGTTGAAAAACTATTCTAGATGAAAATGTAAATGAGATAATAATCATATAGATTTCATCTCTTTTCAATACTAATTCTGATTCTGATTATGAAACTGTGAATGAAAACTTATGGAGAATATCCATTGATGAAAACTTATGGAGAATATCTGCTCTTCTGTTGTTGTTTTTGTTAGTTGCAAAGTCATGTCTGACCCATCATGGCCCCATGGACAATGTTTCTTCAGGCCTTCCTGTCCTCTATCATCCTCTGGAGTCCATTTAAGCTCACGCCAACTGGTTCATTTTCTGTCATCCCCTTCTTCTTTTTCTCTCAATCTTTCCCAGCATTAGGCTCTTCTCCAGTAAGTCCTTCCTTCTCATTAGGTGGCCAAAGTATTATTTCATTAGGTGGCCAAAGTATTATTCCGGGGATGGGTTTCTACCAGTTTGGACCAGATCGCTCAAACTGTTAGCAACCCACTGGTGATGGGATGATGGCATCATGGATCCAGTTTATTTGGTGCCAGTCCATGGGCACAACCACCTTTTTTGAGGGGGGGGATTTATGATGATTTTTTCTGTATTTGGATGACTTTTCCTCTTCCACTGCTTGAAAAAGAGCCCTCTTGTCCCATCACCAGATTAATGCTACCTTTATTTCTTCACACAAAACATAGCTGAACAGTTCCTCAGCTGTGTTTCAGGCTGAATCCTGCTTCTGAACATGTGCAGAAGCAGAGTAGTAAGCGGGGACATGTGTGAAACATTGCGATGCAAACCAATGGCGAAAGTAAGTGGAACCCACCCCTGAAAACAGCATAACAATTGTGATACAATTGTATAGGATCTCCTCAATCTTAAATTCTTGAAACTGGGAAATAAAATTCCAGATTCATGAGCTGCCATGATTAGCCACCTACTTTCTAACCTTTCCTGAGCTAAAAAGTTACTGTGTTCCCCTTCAAACAAATCAGGAGACTGATAGCACCATTAACAGATTTTATTAAAAGGAAAAGACACACTGCATCCAGCTGTTGTAACCATTGTCTAACAAGGTTCTCCTCCTCCTTTACTATGACAGAATATTTACTCACAAACTTTATAAGCCAGGTTTTCTGGTCTTGAGTGTCCTTTATTGTAAACTGCATTGTAAAGAATGGTGCTCTATGTTACACCCTTATATTTTTGGTATGTTTTGTCTGTTTGTCTGTCTGTTTGTCTACCTAACTACCTAACTTGCAATTAATGAATACCTCCGAGACCGCCTCCTGCCGCACGAATCCCAGCGACCGATTAGGTCCCACAGAGTGGGCCTTCTCCGGGTCCCGTCAACTAAACAATGTCGGTTGGCAGGCCCCAGGGGAAGAGCCTTCTCTGTGGCGGCCCCGACCCTATGGAACCAACTCCCCCTGGAGATTAGAACTGCCCCTACTCTCCCTGCCTTCCATAAAGTTCTTAAAACCCACCTTTGCCATCAGGCATGGGGGCACTGAAACATCTCCCCCGGGCATGTATAATTTATGTATGGTATGCTTGTGTGTGTGTTTGTTAGTATATTGGGGTTCTCTTTTAAACTTTTTTAAATATCTAAATTATTTGGATTTGTTACGATTTGTTTATGCCTTGTTGTGAGCCGCCCCGAGTCCGTGGAGAGGGGCGGCATACAAATCTAAATAATAAATTAATTAATTAATGAATCACAAAGAACAAAGGTGTATCCTAAATACTTCAAAGAAGAGCTAGATTCCTGGCTTTTTAAAAAAATATTCGAGAAACAAATAACAGTTGGATACAAAAAGCAACTAAAATTAAATTAAAAATTACCATATGGTGCTACCCTGAAATTCACCTGTGCAGAGGATAGTAATATTCTAATTATTTTTCTAGCTGGGGTTCTGCATACTTAGTTCAATTTTTTTTTTTTGCTATACATTTACAGACAGGCAAATATAAATAATATAATGTATTAAACTAAAATAACATGGGCAGTGTTCTATGCACAGCTTTGATATTTTTCCAAGACTACCAAAAACCCACTTCTTGAAACAATATTCTCTTTTATTGGATTTCACACAAGTTTAAATATATGAATCTTTAGCAAAGTAAATGCAAGCAGCAAGAGTAATACATTTTCTATCAGTTTTAGCTCAAACATTCTGGGAAGTGTTCCAACATTTCATTCTTATCCCGCTTTGAGATTACAAGACTATAAATCATGGCTTAGAGTCAAGTAGCTCACCAGAGTTCATAACAAACACAACATGGCATTTTCCAGCTCATTTGCAAAGGCACAGCTTCTGATTTTTACTCTTTTGTTCAGGAACACCACAAAATCTCTGCCATTCTTTGATCAATGTTGTCAGACCATGCCTTCACTTCCTACTATAACTGGAAATGACCTCAGACAATCCACAGAGCTACTAATGTGGATTAATACTTTTTACCTTGGATTCCTTCTCATCTTTTGACCATCCTTCTATATCTAGGGTCAATTCATTCATTTCCTGATACATTTCCCTCACTATCTGACAGGGACCAACTTCCCATGGTAACATCAGCCCCCTCTGGCACTCCCAAATCACTATCTGCCTTACTCTCAGCTTCCATTTCCTCTGACAGCCTCCCTAACCCAGGATAACCTTAGGGACCTGGCTCATCGTCCTCAGAATCGGGCATGTCCTGAGGCGGACAAGACTCACTCACAACAGGCAGAAAAATAAGACATCAAAATTCCCGTATAAAAATGTGGCATCTTAGAATTGACTTTTGCTGGATTTTTTTGATGGTGTAGAAATGTATACAAATTGTTGTATACCTAAATACTTAGTTCTTGTACTTAACATACTGATAATTATTAAAAGCACACAGTTTGCAATGGAGGCAGAATGAAAACACGAACACAATAGCTGGAAGAAACGGGTCACCTTATTGTTTGAACATATTAAATAACTGATTATAAACTATTAATCAGGACCTGCAGAGGCCAATTATAAAATGGGGTGGAAATTCCTGATATTAACATTCCTGGGAAACTATGGGTATAGCTCCTTGCCGATCAAGGTGAGAGGTCAAACCCATCACCATGTTCTAGGCCAGTGATGGCGAACCTATGACACGCGTGTCAGCACTGACACGCGTAGCCATTTTAGGTGACACGCGGGAGAGCAGAGCGCAGGCTCGCCCACATGCTGCCTTTGGCAGCACAAGCATACCTGTCCGGCCAGGGGAAGAATCGCCCCGGCCAGACGTCAGTTTCAGCTGGGGGGCGCGTGAGAACACCGCCTCCTAGCTGGGCGCGTCTGCGCAGAGCGCAGGCTCGCCGACACGCTGCCTTTGGCAGCACAGGCATGCCTGTTCGGCCGGGGGAAGAATCGCCCCGGCCGGACGTTTCAGCTGGTGGGAGGGTGGCGGCAGCGGGCAGTACCCGTGGGGAGGCGCCAGAGTGGTCAGCTGTGAGGCGGAGCTCCGGAACAGAGGCACCGACGCCGGGGGCTGGACATGCTGGAATTGCGTGCCTGGCACTTACCTGCTGGCTGGGCTGGGACGGAGGCTCCAGCCCCACATCCATGCCCAGCGCAACGCCAGCATGTACGGCGTCTAGCAACATGTCTAGCCGCCGCCGTCGGTGCCTCGATTCCGGAGCTCTGCCTCACAGCTGATCACCCTGCTGCCGCTGCTGAGAGAAAAAGAGAAGGAGAGAGGGGGGAGAGAAAGAGATAGCAAGAGCGGGACAGAGAAAGAGAGAGTGGGGATAGCAACAGAGGGAGAGAGAGAAAGAAAGATAGCAAGAGAGGGAGAGAGGGAGAGGGGGTTAGCAAGAGAGGGAGAGAGAGAAAGAGAGAGGGGGATAGCAACAGAGGGAGAGAGAGAAAGAGAGAGGGGGGAGAGAGAGAGAAAGAGAGAGGGAGAGGGGAGGAGAGAAAGAGAAAGAAAGAGATTGCAAGAAAGGGAGAGAGAAAGAGAGGGAGAGGGGAGAGAGAAAGAGATAGCAAGAGAGGGAGAGAGGGGGTTAGCAAGAGAGGGAGAGAGAGAAAGAGAGAGGGGGGATAGCAACAGAGGGAGAGAGAGAAAGAGAGAGAGGGGAGAGAGAGAGAAAGGGAGAGGGAGAGGGGGAGAGAAAGAGAAAGAAAGATAGCAAGAGAGGGAGAGAGAGGGAGAGGGGGGGAAGAGAAAGAGATAGCAAGAGAGGGAGAGAGGGAGATAGCAAGAGAGGGACAGAGAGAAAGAGAGAGGGGGGATTGCAACAGAGGGAGAGAGAGAAAGATAGGGGGGAGAGAGAGAGAGAAAGAGAGAGGGAGGGGGGAGAGAAAGAGAAAGAAAGAGATTGCAAGAGAGGGAGAGAGAAAGAGAGGGAGAGGGGGAGAGAAAGAGATAGCAAGAGAGGGAGAGAGGGAGAGAGGGGGTTAGCAAGAGAGGGAGAGAGAGAAAGAGAGAGGGGGATAGCAACAGAGGGAGAGAGAAAGAGAGGGGGGAGAGAGAGAGAGAAAGAGAGAGGGAGAGAGGGGAGAGAAAGAGAAAGAAAGAGATTGCAAGAGAGGGAGAGAGAAAGAGAGGGAGAGGGGGAGAGAAAGAGATAGCAAGAGAGGAAGAGAGGAAGAGAGGGGGTTAGCAAGAGAGGGAGAGAGAAAGAGAGAGTGGGGATAGCAACAGAGGGAGAGAGAGAAAGAGAGAGGGAGAGAGGGGGGAAAGAAAGAGAGAAAGAGATAGCAAGAGAGGGAGAGAGAGAAAGAGTGAGGGAGAGAGGGGGGAAAGAAAGAGAGAAAGAGATAGCAAGAGAGGGAGAGAGAGAAAGAGAGAGGGAGAGGGGGGAGAGAAAGAGAGAGAAAGAGATAGCAAGAGAGGGAGAGAGAGAGAAAGAGATAGTAAGAGAAGGAGAGAGAGGGGGAGAGAAAGAGAGAAAGCAAAAAAAGAGAGAGAAAGAGAGATAGCAAGAGAGAAAGAGAGGGAGAGAGAGGGGGAGAGAGAAAGAGAGAAAGACAGCAAGAGAGAGAGAGAAAGCAAGAGAGAGAGAGAAAGAGGGGGGAAGGAGGGTGAGGGAAAGACATTGAGGGAGGGAAGGAGGGAGAGAGAAGGAGGGCAAAAAAGGGAGGAAGGAAGGGAGAAACAAAGAGAGATGGATAGAGAGGGGGAAAGAAAGAGGAAGGAAGGGAGAGAGAATGAGGGAGAGAGAGAAATAGAGCAAAAGGGAGGAAGAGAGATATTTTTTTGACCAAACTTTTTTTGGCCCCCCCCCCCACCGCTCAATGTTCCCCAGGATTTTGTAAATTTGAATAATGTGCCGCGGCTCAAAAAAGGTTGGGAAACACTGATTTAAACTATAAATATCACAAAATTATGTTTTTTTCTCAAGGTGACACACCACCCGAGTTATGCTTGGTTTTTTGGCGAATTTTGACACACCAAGCTCAAAAGGTTGCCCATCACTGTTCTAGGCCATGCCCTCAAGGCATGTAGGAGAGGCTTACCATCCCATCCCCATCCAAGGAAAAGGTCAGGTGAGTCCCAAGGGCATCCCCCCTCCAATTGCTCAGGCAGGTCGTCGCCCTTAGTTCCTGGTGAGGGGCTGCCAATCACCTCCCAAAAGATGCCCTAAAGGAGAATGCACAGTTGTTGCTACTGCTGCCGCACCCCCTAACCAGTCCATCCTCACTCTTCAGTGCGAAGTAGGCAAAAAAATGGCCGCAATAAATGTTGAGACCATAAAAAATTCCTACTTGGCCCCTGAGAAGGCGACCCCTGAGTAGCACACTGTGAAATAGAGGAGGGTGGGTGGGTGTTCGCTCTTCAAATGACAGCTGGGGCAAAAAGGAGGAGGCCTCCCCTGCACAGCCCTATTTATAGGGCTCGCAGAGCATGCCCCAGAGCATGTCAAAAGGCAACCAGCCGAAGCACGGCAGCATTAATGGATCGCCCCTTATCAGGTGATCAGCATGCCCTCAGTTGTCAAAACAGCTTTGGCTGGTTGTCTAGCAAGCAGCCCCGCCCCCTGGCCCAGCCGAAGCCTTGGCTGGTTGCTGGGGGTAACTAGGAGATCGCGCACTCGTGTGATCTCCCCATGCTGACACAAGCCAGCAGCAGCATTTTTTCTTCTTGGCCCCCTCGCAATTCCAGCCAGCCGATTAATTCATTTTTCAAAATGGGAAACAAGAGAAGGAGCTTATAATAAAATTTTTAAGAATTTTTTTTTAGTAAACATTTATTGTTGGCAGAACAGTTGAAATGAGATGATATTCAACTAAAATATTGGATAAGAAGTAAAACATCTTCAAAGAAAAATAAGTTGCCTCTTAAAAAAGCAACTTTTGGATAACCATGACTGGAGTGACTGAAAATCTCCATAGACGACTTCCGGTTGGCTGCATGTGGTGTAGCAGCTGCAAGGAGGGATCTCTCCCTCCTGAGGTTGCTTTCTCTTTCGATTCCTGACATCTTTTGGGGCATAGATCGTCTGGAGGACGACGTGGGAAAGGAGGGACAATCCAGATATGGATAGGCACCAGTATGGCGGGCCTGAAACCTCAATGGGCCATAACAGCAGGAAGCAAGTGAGATACGCAGATCTTTTCCGTAATCCAGTAAGTTTATACTGTATACTGTGGATGCCTAGAAGAACAGTTTTTGCACAGTAAATGATAGATTTTCGATTTAAGAAAGAGACAGCTCCATTAGGGGATCTAGAAGAAAGAGACTCACAAATTTGTAAAGGCGGCAATGGTGAGGGGGAGAAGAAAGGACTGATATTTTACCATGATTGAGAACAGGAAGTGATGTTTCATCTTGTAGACAATTAAGAAGTAAAGAACCTTCACAAAGAGGAACTAAACCCTATAAACTGGAACACTGAAAAACGGTCGTTACTGGTACTAAAGAAGAAGTAATTTTCATTTTTTATCTTTTTCTGTAAAAATCTATGGATTAGCTGAAGCTTATAACATTATAGCTAAATACACTTAAGTAATCTGTATAATCCATATAACCGTATAACTTGTATAACTCTATAACCTTACAAATTTACTGCTCTATCTGCTTCATTAAGCCTTGTGTTTGTTTTGTTCTTCTCTCTCTCTTTCTCTTTGAATTAATATTAGATTTTCATAAAGTAAATATTTACATTTAGATATAAGAATTAATTATATATTATAGAGTTGATTGTTTATGACTTGTTAATAACTTAGTTTCATTTAGTTTTATATAATATAGTAACTTTAACATATATACTTAACTACTTTCATTGATTTATAATAATAGCTATATTCATAACATATTTATCTGTTATATTAATAGTTATATTGACAACATATATATAACGTTAGGATTTATATCCCTTTCCTTTTATAGTCTTAGTAATAATAATAGATTGTACTCATTCTACTGATATCTTTATAATCTTTCTAACCTTTATTGGGTACTAAATTTATGAATTGTAAACCTAATTCAAATCTTACTCTTTAGGTATTTTTTATGGTTATATGGAATAGGATTTATACTATCTTAGAAAAACAAAACCAAATCATAAAAGAGATGGCTAATTATCAAACCAGAGGTGGCAAAAAACCTCAACAACACCAGTCAACACAGCCTCCCCAGCCTCACAGAGGCAAATTGATGAGATATAAAGTTTAGAAAAAGAAAAGTGGGGTTCATCGTTAATGCAGAATATGAATAACACTTTAACTATAATGCAGGAAACAATGCTGAAACTACAAGAACTCATTACAAATAATCATATGGAGTTAAAAGCTGATATACTAAGGTTGGAAAATAGGCTGGAAACAGCTCAAATGGCAACACAAAAGAATGAACAAAAATAGCATCTGTGGAGAAAAGAACAGAACAAAATGAAAAAAAAATAGAACACATTGAGCAAAGAGTAAAAGATTCGCACAAAGAGTTGGAAAACTCTTTGATCCAGCTGGAATTAGAGAGATCTTCATATTTTCTTAGATTTCAGAATGTAATTGAAACAGAAAACAAAAATTTAGGGGAAATTATGATAACTATTGTGGCTGGGATCTTACAACTTAGCTGGGAAGAAGTGACAAGTGAGATTGATGAAATTTACAGAATTCACATAGATTACGCCCGTAGACCAATTGCCGAGGGAAATCCACCTAAGATTTACCAGGAAGAACACAAGGGACAGAGTATACGCAGCTTCTAGGGAGGGAAAATTAACGTACAAAGGTAGAGAATTAAATATCTTAAAACAAATTCCTAGAAGGGTACGAGAACAAAGAAGAGACTACAATACCCTAGCCTCACTTTTAAACAAAAAAGAAATTACATTTAGGTGGATAGCACCAGAAGGAATGATGATAAACCTAGAAGGTAGGAGAGTAAAAGTCGATACACCTGAAAGGGCACAAGAAATTTATGAGCAGATAGTTGGCCTGGATTTAGAATCAGAAAGTGGCAACAGACTAGAATCTAGTAAAGAAGACGAAATAGAAACAGACAGACGAATTGAACATAGGCAAGGAGAAACAAGACCAGAGGAAAGAGAAAGGGAGAAAGAAAAAGAAGAAGGAACCAAGGCCATGTTATAAATAGCGGCGGCAGCAAACAAATAAACAACCAACAACAGCAACAACAAAAAAACCTCAGAGAAGAAAATCTTCAATTAGATGTTATCAGAACTCAAATTAATTTCAATAAACATCAGTGGTCTCAATAACGGTCACAAAAGAAGAAAAGTCTTTACCAAACTCTTGAGACAAAAAGCCCAAATAATACGTTTGGAAGAAGTACACATAAAACAATTGCACAAAAAATATCTGGAATATTCCAAGCTGGGGGAACTTTATACCTCATTAGACAAAAAAAAAAAAGAGGGGCGGCCACCTATGTGAAAAAAGAATTAAAACCTAAAGAAAGAAGAGCAGATTCAAAGGGCAGATATATAATGACTGAAATCGAAATTAAAGGAGAGAAAGTAATAATACTTAATATTTATGCCCCAAACCAAAAACTGAAACAATTTTACAAAAAAATTCATGAAATTCTACTTCAAATTGATTTTAAAAACATCTGCATAATAGGAGATTACAATGGGATTGTGGATCCAAATATGGATCACAAGGCAAGGAACAAAAGAAAAATGAAAAGACCCACTTTACCTATCACATTTAATAAAATGGCAGAGGAATTAAACCTTATAGATATTTGAAGATTAAGACACCCAAAAGAGAAACAATTTACCCTTTTCTCAACACCACACAATTTCTTTTCCAGAATAGATATGATATGGTTAAATAAAGGAATGTATAAAAAAATAAAATTGGTTGAAATAGAAACAAACACCTGGGCTGATCATAACCCGCTAAAGATTATATGGCAGGGAGAAAAGAAAGAATATAAGAGATGGACACTAAACACAAATTTGCTTCAAGATGAAAACTATACAAAGATGATTAATGAAAAATAGAATTATTCCTTGTAGAAAACAAGAAACAACCTACTTCAACACAAATACTCTGGGATACATTAAAAGCATACACTAGAGGATTAATAATAGCATATACAGCAAAAAAACAAAGAGAGGAGAAGGAAGAATACAATCACTATATAAATAAAATTACAAGCTTAGAAAGAAACCTCCAACAAACAGTAAGACTCTGAGGCTATTGAGGGAAGCCAGATATAAAATAAATATCATTGATCAACAAGAACAAATTAGAAATCTAAAGCAAACAAAGCAAACCTATTTTGAAACAGCCAACAAACCAGGCAGATGGCTTTCCCAAAAGATCAAAAAACTAAAAAGTGATAGAAATTCCTAAAATAACAAAATACATATTAGAAAACAATACGCTACAATTTGATGATCTTGATAAACAAATGCTAAATGACAAAATAACTATTCAGGAAATCCAACAAGCCCTGAAAAAACAAAAAAGCAACAAATCTCCAGGCCCGGATGGTTTCCCAGAAGAATTTTATTAAAAAAATAATGGAACATTCGAACCCATCCTATTGGAAATATACAACAAAATATTAGAACAGGCAAAAATCCCAGACTCATGGAGAGAGTCCTATATACAGTGATACCTTGTCTTACGAACTTAATTGGTTCCGGGATGAGGTTCTTAAGGTTTGTAAGACGAAACAATGTTTCCCATAGGAATCAATGGAAAAGCGATTAATGTTTGCAAGCCCAAAATTCACCCCTTTTGCCAGCCGAAGCACCCATTTTTGCGCAAAAATGAGCGCCTCACTGGCAACGGAAGTCCGGAGGTGGGATTTCACAGCAAAGGGAGCATCAGTGAAATTGCAGCATCGCAAAAACACAGAAGTCCTCAAAACCCCACCTCTGGACTTCTGTGTTTTTGCGATGCTGCCAACGAAGAGCCCGTTTTTGCACTGCTGGGATTCCCCTGCTGGGATTCCCCTGCAGCATTACAAAAGCACGGAAGTCCGAAGGTGGGGTTTCCCATGGAGGGGAGCTTCAGGGGAATCACAGCAGCGCAAAACCGGGTGCTTCGCTGGCAATGGAAGTCCAGAGGTGGGGCATCCTAGTGGCGGCGGTGGGTTTGTAAGATGAAAATAGTTTGTAAGAAGAAGCAAGGACTTCCGGTTGTGATGTCACGCTGTTGCTGAGTGATTTCCGGTTCTCTCCGGGTTTCTTTCAGCGTTGCAAGAGCTACGATTGCCTAATCGGGCGACCACGGACCCATAGAGCCCACGATTTTGAAGAGGAAACTCCAGCGCACCTGGGGTGGTCGGCGGACCCCCTGGGGAGCAGGGAACCCCTCCTAATCATCTTTTGAAGAGATCGGCCTTTCTGGCAGATCCGGATGCGCGACATTCCTGTTTCATTCAAGGAAGCTGTGGAAGCGACAGAGTACTTTTTGGGATTACAACTGAAGGATTTTGAATGGTTTTTGGAATTTGAGATTTAAGAAGCAACCCCCTTGTGTGCACTCTTTTGCTTTTTTTGGTTTTGTGAGAATTCAAGCATTTAAGAGGCGGCGACGGCGATTTCGATTCTTTCATAACAAACATGGCGCTGATGACATCGCATTAATTAGCCGGTTTAAATACAAAACTTCTCAGTCTGATCCCAGATATAACAAAGATAGACAAACCCCCAGCATCGAAATCTCCACCAAAACTTTAGACAAAATTTTGATAGGACAGGAGGACAGACAAATTACTAAAATTTACCAACTACCTTTGAACAAGACAGAATGGAAGACATAGTCAAAAATCCTATGATAGCTTGGGCTAAAAATGTTCAACAGGATATACATTTAGCGGATTGGGAAAGATCATGGAACACAATCTCCAAAATTACACTGTCAACAGCATATAAAGAAAATTTTTATAAAATTTTCTATAGATGGTACATGCCCCTATCAAGGTTAGCAAAGATCTACCCGACACTACAAGACACCTGCTGGAAATGTAAAAAACCAAAAAGGTTCCTTTTTTCATATGTGGTGGTCCTGCCCTTAAATTCAAAAAGTATGGAAAACAACCCACAGATGGCTTACAGAAATTATAAAAGAAGAGATAGAATATACCCCAGAAGGCATGCTCTTAGAAGTTTGGAAAAGAAGTTACTCCAAGCATACACTTTTCCTTATGACACACATAATCACCGCAGTTAGAATATCACTGGCACAAATGTGGAAAAATGAACAGACCCCATCAGAAAGCTTAATTATTAATAAAATATATAGAGATGTAGAGATGGACGAAATGACAAACTCAATCAAGGGAATAAAATATAAAGATTCTAAAGAATTATGGCACAATTGGCACAAATAGATTCAAAACAAAAACTGAAAAGTAACAATACAAAGTATCAGTATACAGTGGTACCTCGAGATACGAGTTTAATTCGTTCCGGACCTGGGCTCTTAAGTCGAGCAGCTCTTATCTCGAACGACTTTTCCCCATAGGAATTAATGTAAATAATTTTAATTGGTTCCAGCCCTCAAAAAACTCACAAAGTTAGTCTAAATTATGCAGAAAGACATGTTTTTAATGAAGAAATGTACATGTACATATAAATGAATAATGAAGTTTCTTTCACTTAACTTGTAAACTTTCTTAAACTTTTAAATTTACATATGTTCAACTTCTCTGCCACCCAATCCTGTAGGACAGAGGTCCCCAACCCTTTTTGCACCAGGGACCGGCTTTAAGCGATCAAGAGAGGAATGGGTGAATGAATGGACGGAGGGTGGGAAGGAAGGAAGGAAAGAGGGAAGGGACAGGAACAGAGGAAGGAAGCAAGGAATCTTATGAAAGGGGAGAGTAAGAGAGGAATGAGTGAAGGGAGGGAGGGAAGAAGGTGGGAAGGAGAAAGAAAAGAAGAAATAGAGGAAGGGAAGGTAAAAGAGAGAAAGAAAAAGAGCAAGAAAGAAAGAAAGAAAGAAAGGTGGAAGGGACAGGAACAGAGGAAGGAAGCAAGGAAACTTATGAAAGGGGAGAGTAAGAGAGGAATGAGTGAAGGGAGGGAGGGAGGGAAGAAGGTGGGAAGGAGAAAGAAAAGAAGAAATAGAGGAAGGGAAGGTAAAAGAGAGAAAGAAAAAGAGCAAGAAAGAAAGCTGCAAGCACCCCCCCCCAGCCCCCCAGGCCGGCTGCAACCTTTTAAAACACGCGCGCCGCTTCGCAGCTGTCTCCTGAAGCCGAACGCGGAAGTTAGCGTTTGGCTTCAGGAGACAGCTCCTTGGCGCTTGTATCTCGAATTTGGGCTTGTAAGTAGAACAAAAATATCTCTCCCCTCCCAGCTCTTATCTCGAGTTGCTCTTAAGTAGAGCAGCTCTTATGTCGGGGTTCCACTGTATATAGAAATAAAAATAAACACCTCGTAATATTAATGGAAATGAAATAAAAACATGGGACGAATGTTATAGAAACTTTTTAAAAAATGTGTTTACTTGTTTTTTCTTTTTTTCTTTTTTTTTAAATATACTTTATTGGTTTATACAAAAAGGAATAAAACAGGGGGAAAGGGGGATGCTTTACCTATGACATCTATATTTGATTATATATAATTTAACAGAATATATAGAGAAATGAATGATATGTTTAACATGTAATAGAAACGGATTAAGAACTGTAAAAATAGAACAAAACATATGAGAAATATTCTTTTTAAAATCAATAAAGAAACTTAAAAAACAGAAAAGAAAATCTCCATAGACATTTATGTAATTCTTGCTTTGCCTTTAAGACTATTTTATAATGTATTTGTTTTTTGGAATCAAATTTTATTCTATAATAGCATATACAGTAGTCCCTCGCTGTATCGCGCTTCACCTACTACGGCTTCACTTCATCGCGGGTTTTCAAGAAATATTAATTTAAAAAATCATTCGCGGATCTTCGCTGGTTCGCGGGTTTCTGAGGAAGACGATCAGCAGATTTAAACAATAAATAATAAAATGTATTACGAATTACAATACTGTACGTACGTTTTTATACTGTCCTCAGAAATTAGAAGCTTCATAGCCTGCCAGTGACGCCACTCACCTACATGAAATAGTAAATTACACATGATTGGTTGGTTGCTAGAGAAGCGACCAACCGGAGGAGAAGGGCCAGCTTTGTATCCCAGCGTCTGATTGGTCTCTGTGCTCTGCGCAGCGCATTCAATTCACCAGAAGCATTGGTTTAGAAGGAGAAAGAGGAAGTAGAAAGGAAGGAGAGGGAAGGAAGAAGAGGGAGACGACTAAAAACTTTAATTCAAGCATTCAATTCACCAGAAGCATTGGTTTAGAAGGAGAAAGAGGAAGGAGAAAGGAAGGAGAGGGAAGGAAGAAGAGGGAGACGACTAAAAACTTTAATTCAAGCCCAACCATGCCACCCAAACGGGCATGTTCTTCATCTGCCGAAACCAAGGGGAAGCGTCAGTGCAAAACGCTGACGATTCAAGAAAAAGTGAAGCTGCTGGACATGCTCAAGGAAGGCAAATCGTACGCAGCAGTAGGCCGGCATTACAGGATAAATGAATCAAGTGTACGCTATATAAAGAAAGATGAGAAGAATATCAGGTCTACGGTGACTTTTACATTCAATAAAACGGCAAAAAGGGTAGTTAGCAGCAGAAATAAAGGCATCATTAAAATGGAGTCTGCTTTGGCAATTTGGATGGAAGACTGCCGTAAAAAAAATATTGTTTTGGACTCTAACATGATCAGGACAAAGGCTAAGTCTGTATGACACCATGACGGGAGATGACGACAATGAAGAACCCCAACCTTCAACATCAATGGCTTCTAGCACCCAGAAGATTGAATTTACTGCAAGCAAGGGGTGGTTTGAAAAATTCCAGAAGCGCTTTGGCATTAGGAGCGTTTCATTACATGGAGAGGCTGCCTCTGCTGATAACGACGCAGCAGACTATTACGTGAGCCACACATTCCACACCATTATAGAAGAAGGGGGCTATGTACCTGAACAAGTCTTCAATATGGATGAGATAGGCTTGTTCTGGAAGAGGATGCCATCGCGGACTTTTATTATGAAGGAGGAAGCCAAAGCCCCTGCCTTTAAAGCACAAAAAGATCATGTGACATTGGTAATGTGTGGCAATGCTGCTGGATTCATGGTAAAGCCAGGGCTTATTTATAAGTCGCTGAATCCCAGAGCCCTCAAGAATAAAAACAAGAATGTGTTGCCTGTGTATTGGATGCACAACCGCAAGGCATGGATCATAAAGAACCTTACGAGGGACTGGTTCCATCAGTGTTTTCTTCCGGAGGTCAAGGAATATTTAAAAGAGAAGGGCCTGGAGTTCAAGGTGCTTTTGCTCATGGATAACGCTGGCGGCCATGCTACCGACATTGGGTACAGTGGAGTCAAGATTACCTTCTTGCCACCTAACACTACGTCGTTGATCCAGCCAATGGACCAAGGCGTCATTCGTGCGTTTAAGGCGATGTATACGAGAAATTCGTTACAGGCACTCGTCAAAGCAATGGATGTGGATGACAATTTCTCACTAAAAGCGTACTGGCGTGAGTACACGATATTATCATGTCTCAAAAATATTCAGAAGGCCCTCACTGAAATGAAAAAGGAAACAATGAACTCGTGCTGGAAGAAATTGTGGCCTGAAGTAGTGAAGGATTACAGAGGATTCTCAGCAGAAGAAATTCAGCATTCGGCAATAAATAAGGCTGTGGTCCTTGCAAAAGCCCTAGGGGGAGAGGGCTTTACTGATATGACTGCCCAAGATGTGAATGATCTTTTGGACACGCACGCCCAGCCATTGTCTGACAAAGACCTGCTGGAGTTGACCAAGTCTGCTAGCGAAGAAGAGGAGGAAGACAACGATTATGCTGTCGAAGAGGACTTTGGCTTGATGCTTGAACGCCTTGCAATGATGCAACGAACGGCTCAACAACTTGTGCAAATGGCCGAAGAGTTTGACACGGATATGATCCGTGCAATTCAGTTACGAAATTACATTGAAACGGGCATGCTGCCATACAAGAACTTGTTGACCCAGCTCAAGAAAGAACGCCAGCAACTTCCAATCACGATGTTCTTAACTCGTGAACAGAAGTCTGATAAGAAGTCTGATTGGCTTGATGCTTGAACACCTTGCAATGATGCAATGAACGGCTCAACAACTTGTGCAAATGACGTTTTAAAACACGCGCGCTGCTTCGCAGCTGTCTGCTGAATCCGAATGCGGAAGTTAGCGTTCCGGATTCAGCAGAGAGCTGCGAAGCAGCGCGCATGTTTTAAAACGTCAGAGCCGGCCTGGGTGGCTCGGGGGCTTCCCCCCGAGCCCCCCAGGCCGGCTCTGACGTTTTAAAACACGCACGCTGCTTCGCAGCTCTCTGCTGAATCCGAACGCGGAAGTTAGCGTTCCGGATTCAGCAGAGAGCTGCGAAGCAGCGTGTGTGTTTTAAAACATCAGAGCCGGCCTGGGGGGCTCGGGGGCTTCCCCCCGAGCCCCCCAGGCCAGCTCTGATGTTTTAAAACATGCGCACCGCTTTGCAGCTGTCTTCTGAAACCGAACGCGGAAGTTAGCGTTCCGGCTTCAGAAGACAGCTGCGAAGTGGCGCGCGTGTTTTAAAACGTCAGAGCCGGCCTGGGGGGCTCGGGGGAAAGCCCCCAAGCCCCCCAGGCCGGCTCTGACGTTTTAAAACACGCGCGCCGCTTCGCAGCTCTCTGCTGAATCCGAACTCGGAAGTTAGCGTTCCGGATTCAGCAGAGAGCTGCGAAGCAGCGTGCGTGTTTTAAAACATCAGAGCCGGCCTGGGGGGCTCGGGGGCTTCCCCCCGAGCCCCCCAGGCCAGCTCTGACATTTTAAAACACGCGCACCGCTTTGCAGCTGTCTTCTGAAACCGAACGCGGAAGTTAGCGTTCCGGCTTCAGAAGACAGCTGCGAAGTGGCGCGCGTGTTTTAAAACGTCAGAGCCGGCCTGGGGGGCTCGGGGGGAAGCCCCCGAGCCCCCCAGGCCGGCTCTGACGTTTTAAAACACGCGCGCTGCTTCGCAGCTGTCTGCTGAATCCGAACGCGGAAGTTAGCGTTCCGGATTCAGCAGAGAGCTGCGAAGCAGCGCACGTGTTTTAAAATGTCAGAGCTGGCCTGGTGGGCTCGGGGGCTTCCCCCCGAGCCCCCCAGGCCGGCTCTGACGTTTTAAAATACGCGCACCGCTTTGCAGCTGTCTCTGAACGCTAACTTCCGCGTTCGGCGGCAGCGGGTTTTTTTGTTGTTGCACGGATTAATTGACTTTACATTGTTTCCTATGGGAAACAATGTTTCGTCATACGAACGTTCTGACTTACGAGCCTCCTTCCGGAACCAATTAGTCTCGTAAGTCGGGGTTCTACTGTACTGGATAGTGTGAGGGTCATTGGTGATCTCTGAGCTTGGTTGTTTTCTTGCAGATGTTTCATTATCCAAATTAGGTATTGTATTGTGACACCAAGGATCCCTCATTTCAACCCTGAGCCAGACATATACTGTATGTTTCAGAGTATAAGATACACCTTCGTTTTGGGGGAGAAAAACAAGGAAAAAAGGCCTCTGCCTCCCAGCAATTTGCCAAACAGCAACCAGCACAGATGATGTATACTCTTTGCTGTGTATTTCTATGCATGTGTGCCTCGCCCATAGAAATAGCAAAGAATTGGAGAAATGTATGTTATGGCAGTATATTAATGTCAGAAAGTTTTCTTAAATATAGTCACACTAACTCCTCCCAATTATTTAACTCAGCTGCCTTATCTTAATACTAATACTTAAGACCAGGGGTGGGCAGCAGGCAGGACGGGGTGAAACACAGTTCCACTGGCGGAAATGAAGCTGCATGTGCAGCTCCAGCTGACCCATGGCAGTCGCTTCCTGGATTACCAGTCTTAGCTCGGCTCTCATTTTTTCCCCTCCTGCTGCTGCTGTGCACACCTTGCTTTTTTCCTCTTTCCTCCTTCCTGGCCTTGGACAAAATTCCCTCTCTCCTGCCAAGCTCGCTTCCAGCCTCACATGGCCACCTCCTGAGGCCAGGAAGGAGGAAAGAGGAAAAAAGCGAGGAGCATGCAGCAGCAGCAGCAGCAGCAGCAGGGAAAAGAAGGAGAGTCGAGCCGAGCTGCGCCATAGCAGTCTGGGCTGTGGTCTTTTTCCCTTTGTGAAGCACTCACTCCTCCCGTAGCTGAGATGAAAAAGCATAATGCGGCAATAATAACCTTGTGACTCTCCCTCAGCTTTCCGATATTTTAAAATCTCCCCTTCCATCCTCCTCCTCTTCCTTGGAAAGCGGCACAGAGACCAGCACTGGCAGAAGTTGCAGGGGGTCCTTTTCCTCTCCCATCTTTTCTCAACAGCTGATTGGCACCTGTTCGCCTAGCTACCCAGCCTGAAGCATGGGGGTGACCCAGGAAATAGAACATGGGAAACGCGAAGCAAATTGTTCACCCCAGCGCACCTTACCCCATTGATGAGATTGTAAGTCGAGGGCTTAACAGTTCATTTGAACAATGATGATCATTGAAGCCCCTCCCACCTGGTCACATGACCAGCAAGCCACTCCCACCCAGTCACATGACCATCAAGCCACACCAATAAAATAAGCCACACCCACATTGTGGCAGTAAAAATTTTGGTTGCCCATTACAGAATATTACAATATCTCAGGGGCTGCCTCAAATGATACTTAACACTAATAACTAATACTACCGTGTTTCCCCGATAGTAAGACCCCCCCGATTGTAAGACATATGGGGGGTTTCAGGGGGGTCGGCTAATATAAGTCATACCCCGAAAGTAAGACATATGTCTTACTTTCGGGGAAACACGGTACTAAAAGCGAGGGAGGTGTCCGCTACTCCCGCCGCCGCCTTTGCTCTCCCCGTTGCGCCTGGGGCTGCCTGCTCTCCCCGCCGCGCCGAAGCCGCCTTTGGTCTCTCCGCCGCGCCTGGGGCTGCCTGCCTGCCTGCTGCCGTAGCCGGGCTGGGCGCAGGGCATCCTCGGCATTGGGCAGCAGGCAGGCAGGCAGCCCCAGGCGCGGCGGGGAGAGCAAAGGCGGCTTCGGCCCGGGCGAGGCCTCTTCTCCTCCGGGCAGCCGCGCCTGCCGCGCAACGCCGCCTAACGCCGCCCGCCCGGAGAAGATGCCTCGCCCGGGCCGAAGCCGCCTTTGCTCTCCCCGCCGCGCCTGGGGCTGCCTGCCTGCCTGCTGCCCAATGCCGAGGATGCCCCGCGCCCAACCCGGCTACGGCAGCAGGCAGGCAGGCAGCCCCAGGCGCGGCGGGGAGAGCAAAGGCAGCTTCGGCCCGGGCGAGGCCTCTTCTCCTCCAGGCAGCCGCGCCTGCCGCGCAACGCCACCTAACGCCGCCCGCCCGGAGGAGAAGAGGCCTCGCCCGGGCCGAAGCCGCCTTTGCTCTCCCCGCCGCGCCTGGGGCTGCCTGCCTGCCTGCTGCCGTAGCCGGGCTTGGCGCGGGGCATCCTCGGCGTTGGGCAGCAGCGGGAGGAGCCGCAGCCTCCAGAGCCGGCCAGCCGGGCGCCCCCAGGACGCACATCGCGGACCGGCCCCGCCGCGGCGCAGGAGGGATGGAGGCCAGGCCCGACGCCGCGCAACGCCGCCTAACGCCGCCCGCCCGGAGGAGAAGAGGCCTCGCCCGGGCCGAAGCCCGAAGACGAGCCGGCCCCGGGTGCCCGGGACAATGTAAGACATACCCCCAAAGTAAGACACAGTGGGGCTTTTGGGGGTAAAAAGATAGTAAGACACTGCCTTACTATCGGGGAAACACGGTAATACTTAATTCCAAACACAATATTTCAGATTATACTTTTAGAGTTCTTTAAAATTGATGTGGCTTTCTGAAAGTATTCTCTGCTATTTAAAAGAAGATACAATAGCACTGGGTCTCTTCATATCAAGCATTTATTTTAAAATCTTTCTTCATTTTGTTAAGTTGTCTAGAACAATAATAAAGCAGTCTTTAAAAAAATAAGTCTAATAATCTGAATAGGCATTTATAGTTATTGACTTACCTCCTTGCATCAAAAGACAAACAGCCAGTTTCAGCCTTTGCCTTTCCCTATGGAAATTTGCCCCCATGCAGCTTTAGTTTCACTTTCATTTTAGCACTGGGCTTGCCAGCAACTTCAATCAATCAGCTGAGTGTTAGGAGGCAGATAATCAGGGGCTTGTGCTAATCAGCTTCTGCTGCCGTTTGCTGCAGGGAGATAAAATGAGACTAAGGAGTGGGTGGGGTGAGCCTACATTTTGTGTATAAGATGCCCCCAAGTTTTCACCCTCTCTTGCAGGGTAAAAAGGTGCATCTTATACTCTGAAAAATACAGTGTTATCCTATTTGATAGTACTTTAGGCCTTAATGCCACTTCAGACAATGGTAATCTCTCTATGCCTTTAATCATGTACTTGTGATCTTTACATATAAGATAAAGTAAATAAGGGAGAAATAATTTCTGAAAACCGTGTTTATGTTCTGTATGGTAGAGGATTATTTTCAGACATCGCATGAATTCTCCCTTCCCCCAATCCCCAAATTAAATGGCATTATTAAGTTCCACAAGAGAACCTCACTCCTATAACTATTGTAATATAATTATAGTTATTATCCATATTTCTTTATTTTGTTTTCAGACTCAGCCAGAAAGGAAAATAAGCTGGGATGTATATCCTGTTTTCCTCCAAAATAAGACATCCTCTGATAATAAACCCAATCTGGCTTTTGAGTGCATGGCAATAAGGCCAAGCACTTATTTCATGGTTCCAAAAAATGTAAGATTGGGTATTATTTTCGGGGAATACTTTCCATAGGATTTGTTACTTCTGTTGAGTTTCATCATTATGGCTTTATAATTTTATAAAATATTATATAATTTTAATATACTATTATATAATATACAATTTATACAATATACAAAAATATTATATAATTTTAATATATTATATAATATACAATTTTCTAGAACATTTTTAACAATTAAAAAATTTATCGAAAGGCACATTAGAAAGAAGGCATTTGAAGACAAGCACTTCCTTTGACGCATTAACACAGAGTAAATATATTAGTCTAAACTTACTTGAGTTGAGCAAGCCAAAGTAATTAGTTACATTTAACATAGACTTCTGAGATACAAAATTCTATCTTAGTTGCATTCCCATCCATTCTATTCCTTTTTAAAAGCAATTGTAGGACAAGTAGATTGCCAAAGACCATAAAGTTTATTACTTTCTGCTGTCAGGATTCAGTATTTCTAACTCCCTTGAGTAATGAAGAAGCTATCCATTCTAGACGTCCCTAACAATAAAATGTATTATCTTGTTAGGAGCAACATCATTCTTGGGAACTGGTGTTGCCATGTAGAAATCTGCAGATCCAGATGCTGAGACTATCATTTTATAACAACAACACTGACCACAAATCATTTCTGTTCTGAGGTTATTTACTTAACCCTGGTATTCTCCTCCCATTTACTATACACTTGTTACCCTCCGGGTCCTTTTAGACCTGGAGTATAAAAAGGTTGGTTCTAGCTACTGGAATGGTCTTTTTGAATACCCTTTTCACTAGTATACTAATTTGAACATTTCTGAACACAATGAATTAAAAATTGAAGTGAAAAAATAATGCTTATTTGTTTATTTTGCTCATCAAACCCCGCCCTCCATTTTTGTTACATTTTGTTCATTTTCATCTAGATTAGCTGCATATTCTGACTTTTTTGACCATCTTTGGTATTGGAAAACTAATTTGAACATTTCTGAACACAACGATATGAAAAATGAAATGGAAAAATTGATGCTTATTTGTTTATTTTGCTCAGAAAAGGGTTTCCCCCCCCACGGCTCTATGCACTTTTTTCAATTTATACATAGAATAGCTTGCCAAATCAGAATTTTTTGACCATCTTTGGCATTGGCATACTAATTTGAACATTTCTGAACACAATGAAATGAAAATTGAAGTGAAAAAATGAATGCTTATTTGTTTATTTTGGTCATTAAAGTTGCCCCCCCCCCCCAATTTTTGTGCAATTTTGTTCATTTTTATCTCGATTAGCCTGCAAAATCAGAACCTTTTGACCATCTTTGGCATTGGCATACTAATTTGAACATTCTGAACATAATGAAATGAAAATTGAAATGAGAAAAAATGATGTTCGCAAAGATTTTACACTTGTGCTCCTCTGGGTCCTTTTAGACCTGAAGTATAAAAAGGTTGATTCTAGCTACTGGAATGTTTTTTTTTTGAATACTTTTTTCACTGGTACACTAATTTGAACATCCCTGATCACAAACAAATGAAAAATGAAATGAAAAAATAAGGATTTTGCAGGCTAATCTATCTATAAATTGAAATAATTGCACACAGCCAGGGGGGCAGGATTTTCTCAGCAAAATAAACAAATAAGCATTACATTTTCATTTCAATTTTCATTTCATTGTGTTCAGAAATGTTCAAATTAGTATACTAGCAAAAAAAGTATTCAAAGAAACCATTCAAGTAACTAGAACCAATCTTTTTTTTTACTCCAGGTCAATATGACCCGGAGGACTACAAGTGTTATAAACATAATATTTATCTATCTATCTATCTATCTATCTATCTATCTATCTATCTATCTATCTATCTATCTATTTATTGGATTTGTATGTCGCCCCTCTCCGTAGACTCATTATGTTCAGAAATGTTCAAATTAGTATGCCAATGCCAAAGATGGTCAAAAAATTCTGATTTGGCAGGCTATTCTATGTATAAATTGAAAAAAGTGCACACAGCTGTATTGTGGGTGTGGCTTGGTGGGCGTGGCCAAGTCACACTCATCAAGCCATAGCCACAGAACCAACAGAAAAGTTTGGCCAACTCTTCTAGTTTTCAACCTGGCTGCTTCTCGCCTCCTTCTCATGTTTCCTGTGTGTGGTAGGCCAAGGAAGAGGAGAGAAGGAATGAGTGGGAGAAGTGGGTGGGGCCAGTCAGTGGTCAGATTTATCAGTTTTCTGAATTGCGCATAATTGCCACCAGATATAGAACCTGTCCGAACCTGCTGAATTTCATCCCTGAAGAATTCTAATGCCAACATTACTTCATAGACACACAGACATACAAGATAGCATAATGATGATGTAAAAGCCTTTGACAAATCATAAATAAATACAAAGTGATAATTGGTACTGCCTTATTTAGATCTTAATTAAGAATACATTTATAAATATCCACACTGCAAATCATTGTGTATCATACATGCAGTGATATCACAGCACAGCAGTTTGGAAGGACAGGTTGGTTTTACCCCTGCTTGGTGACAAATTATTGGGTTGGAGTACTGGAATACTCTTGCTTCTGAAGTTTGGTAGGCTTTCCAAAGAGCATTAATGAACTGGTTTGTCATCCCCCCACCATTCTCCCTCAAGCACTGTGATGGGATGGCATGACTACATGTTACAACGGCCCTGAAATATTGACTTAGGACCATTTTTCACAGTTACAACTTTCGCTGCAACCCCATGATCATGCTTGGCAACTGACTCATACTTATGACCGTTAGAGCATCCCAAGGTCATATGTTCACTTTTTGCAGCCTTCTGACAAGCAAAGTCAGTAGGGAAGCCAGATTCACTTAACAACCGGGTTGCAGTGATTCATTTAACAACCGTGGCAAGAAATGTGTTCATAAAATGTTCCAAAAGCACTTAAATTCTCACTTAACACCATAAATTTTGAACTTAATTATGGCTGTCAGTCGAGGACTACTTGTACTTGATTTTTCTAAATGGAGAGTGGAATTTACATTAATAATCTATAAAATAGTAGTGAAATCCAATTTTTTTTACTCCCGGTTCTGTGGGCATGGCTTGATGGATGTGGCTTGGTGGCATGGCTTGATGGGCGTTGCAGTAGAAGGATACTGCAATATTCTCACCCCACCCCAGGGAAAGGATACTGCAAAATCTCCATTCCCACCCCACTCTGGGGCCAGCCAGTAGTGGTATTTGCCAGTTCTCCAAACTACTCAAAATTTCCATACCGGTTCTCCAGAACCTTTTAGAACTTGCTATATTTCATCCCTGCTATAAAGGGAGTCGAACATTTATGATCTCCTGCTTTATATCTTTTCTTTGTCATACAATAGATCTACATGGAAATATTTACCCAGTTGAAATAAATATCTTAGCATTTTATTCAACACTGGAGATATTGTATACATTCCCTGTTGCAATTTATAATTGGCTTAAATATAATTTAAATGATCTTTAAAACTTTAAGATTTTTAATGTTTAAATTTGAAAAAAAAAATCTGCAAACTTTTAGATCAGTCATCGTTCAATAGAACTGTAGATGACATTTATTAAATATTATTAAAATGTCATGTGCATTGTATGTGTTAGATTAATATTTTGTATCTCAATATTTTGTGTCCCAAACATTAGTTTTTAGATTAAATTTTTAATTCAGAAAAGGATCAAAATGAACAAAATTGTGTAGCTTGTAACAATTAAAACAAACACAATGTTTAGAAAAATTCCAAATTATGGTAAGAAAACTGATGATAAGCTGAAAAATGGTTGAATGGTTAGAAATCTTAGGATAACTCTGAAGCAGTTTTAAGCACAGTACTGTACAAGTAACTTTAATGTTCTGCATTGATGGTTACTATTTCATGTCAAGAATATCACAGTGAAACATCAAAAGTGTATGCACATATAAAGTTGTTTCCCTTTTCACTGTTTATTAGGATCTTGTGCGTTATATATGAGCATTATGAGGTGCATTTCTATTTCCATTCTGAATGCTAGTAAAAAATCCCGATAGGAAAGTGTCAAACCACAGTGAATGATCTTTTTTATTTATTAGATTTGTATGCCGCCACTCTCCGTAGACTCTCCGTATACGTATATAATACAAAGTCTAGGATATTGTCTCCATTAAGTACATGTGGTTAGAAAAAGGATCTTAAGTCACATTTTTCATTGTAACTTCTAATGGTCACTAAATGAATGGTGGTAAGTCAAGGCCTACCTGTATGAAGTTTCTTTACTATACATATGTTAAAATGGATTTGTATGTTCTACAGGTTTGTTTGATTTTTTTTTTCCTGGAGCTTTTCTCAAGAAATAAAAAATTATAATTACACCAACTCATGCGATCTTTCATCTTTCTCTTACAGTGTTCCAACATTCCAGAACCTCACTGAAGAGATCCTTAGTAAACTTGCTGATGTTCTTGAAGAGGTATTTGATTTTAATTTGGAGAAATACATTAAGGAATAAAGCAGCCAATCTTTTGTTATGAAAGTATTTCAACTCTGCCCTATTGGGATATTTCTGCATAAAAATATTGTGCTTGGAAAAATGTCCTATTGGTTAGGGAAACAATGGACTATATATTTTGCAATTGACCTTCTATCACACCCCATCCCATCTCACTCCTAACATAAATAGATAATATAAATTCAATCAGCATTACTACTAAAATTTGAACGGGATAAAGTATTGAAGAATTCTCATGATAGCATAGGTGTCAGCTGTGAGTTATCATAACTTCATGGGAATTGTATAGTTTAAATTCTCTTACATCAATAGATTAAGTTGGGCATCATTGATTTGTAGAATTGATATCTAGTCCCCCAGACTTTTAGTAACATTTCAAAAGTCAAGTGCTATTAAGAAATGTAGGAATCAACACCTGTGCTTTTATTCCCATCTCTTCCTGCAGTTTTCATTCTTCTATTTTTCGAGGGAAAGTTTTCAAAATACATAAATTTTAAAAAACCAGAAGGATATATTCAATTTAAATCAAGGCTAGTGAAATGCATTTGACACTATTTCTGTTTTTTACTACTAACTGATTTGGAATTACAGAAATTGTGGACAGTTTATCAGCATAAGTAAGTAGCTAATTTTGTCCAGTAAATAATCCCAGGTATTTATTTCATTGGAATAAACATCAGTATGCTTTAAAATGCAGTACCTTTCTCTATCTTAGTCCACTTGGAAACTGATTTTTTAATTGGCGCTAATGAAACCAATTCCCAGTTCAATTGAATTTTAATGATTTAAGTTCCCCGAAATCCCTAACAATTAAGATACATTGATGTTAGAATTCTGAAGAAATAGCTTCAGAACATCAGCTTCTTAGAGAATATACCTAATTTGTGCTTATTCAATCAAAATATACATATTAATTTCACATCCAACAGCTTGTGTTGCTTATCTTCCTAATTACTACTTTTGCACCTGGAAAATTACATACTTATAAGTGTTGCAGGAATAATTAAAGGGCATTAATATGTCATGTTGCATGTGCTAATTATACGATATCTGTACATACAAAATTGTGTTCTTTTCCTGCATGGTTATAGACTTTCACATGCACTTGACTGTTAGCTAATGTTAAAATAATGAAAGAAAATAACTACCAATTCTCTTCAGAAGGATTGTTTTTGACATTTTAAAACAAGTTCCATTTTAGACTTGACATTTATTAATATTTATCAGTTGCCTTTTGTACTTTCATCTAGCTTGTGGACGAACCAACAATTTAACATGACAATGATGGCTTTTTCTTAGTTTCTTTTACATTCAGTTCAGCAAGGCGAAAAAAATGAGTAGAAAAATACAACGTGCATAGTATATCAATAATCCATTTCTTTTAAAAAGTCAAGCACAGATGAGGGGGGAAACACAGAACAAAAAAGTATAAACTGTGTTTGTTTGATTTGAAACAGAAAATAGCTGTGATCTAAGGGTAATTCTATATAATCTTCACATGGAAAAATCAATAAAGTAATATAATGGTGCAAAACATTTAAAAGCTTTGGAAAGGAAACATATCTTCTTGAAATATAGAGGCAGCCAAATCCATCAGAACGCTCAGCATGACTACTTGAACTCATTCCAAGGTTTTATTTTATTATATTTATTTTACTTTCCATATCATCATGAAGATAACAATGATTAAATAATTTTTACATTGATTAAAATCCAACATACTAAAAACCATAACAGTTAATTCATAACTGGATGCTGAGGTAAAACCACTATAACCCATCAATATAACCATCTCACAAGCACTGCGACATTTACCAACTGATGATACAGCCACAGCGTTAAAGTCTTATGAAAGGCCAACAAGGTCAGGGATGATCCAATCTCTAGAGGGGCTGATATTCTAAGGAGCAGGTGCCATCACCAAAGTAGATCTCCTGCGGGGTCCTCACACACTCTTTATTTAGAAGCCAATCACTAACATGCCTCTTTTGCTGAATCTGATGAGAATAAATTGGAGAGAGACAGCCCCTCAAATAACCCAAATGCATGCAGTGTAAGGCTTTATATGTAACTACATATAAACATTTTGGATTTAATTTAGAAGCATACTGTCAACCAATTGTGGAGTAGAAGTGTAGTATCTGTTGGTTAAAGAGTGCTCACATTTTCCTGTCCTATCCTTTTGGGTGGTGATTTATGGGTCATTGTGAACAGAGCATCTTGGTCCAGGAACAAATGCAGCTGGCATACAGCACAGAGATGTACAAAAGCTCTCATAGCCAGAGCTTTCACTTATTCTTCAAGCAGAAGCCACACTTTCAGGAAAATCCACAAACCGTACACTCCAAACATAAGTACATAGTACATATTATGAATAATATTAGCATAAGATGATCACAAATGTGGAAGATATCTAGTGTTCATTAAGTCTCCTGCTACAGCAACATTTTTAATACTTCATTTAGAATTGCACTACTTTTGTAAAAAAAATTCCATTCCAAGAAAGATATTCATATTAATAACATGCCTTAATGCATTTATTCAAGTATTGCATCTTTCTAAATGTTTTTCAAATTATCTTTACTAATAACATTTCAATCTCATTTTCCACTGCAGTCATAGTTTTTAAGACACTTTATAAAAATTATAGATAGCCACAAAATGATCAGTATAAAAAATAAAAATTAACATTTTAAAAATATATATGTATGCATGAGTCTTTTCATTGATTATGTGATTGGTTAATATAACAATTGCAAACAAACAACAAAACTGAGAAAGTATTAAGAAAAACCCACTTTAGTGTGGATAAAATAACGCACATTATGGATTTCTTACAGGAAATTAGACAGGAAGGTCTGACGGAAAGGGGCGGCATACAAATCTAATAAATAAATAAATAAAATAAAATAAACTATAAAGAAAAAGGGACTGATAATGAAAAAAATAACCACTCAAGTGGGTATTTCATTTAACTATTAGTAATCCAAAGACCTTGGAGGACAGTGAAAGAGAGAAAAATTCAGGAATCCCAGACTAAAGGAATTGCCTTGGACGGGAAATGAACACTCGGACACCAAGCTGGGTAAAATGGGTCACTTTATTAAATATTAACAGAAAGACCTGCAGGGGTCGCTGAATGGGGCGGAGTTTCCTGAACACAACATACTTGGGCAACTCAAATGGGCGCTACTCCATGCCTGGTCAGGGTGAGGTGTGCCCCGCCTACTCCCGACCCGAAAGCCATGCCCAGCATGTGGGAGGGCTCGCCTTGCATGACCTGGAACCAGAAATGACGTAGGTGAGCCCCAAGGGCACCCCCTTCACACCTCTCTATCCGTGGAGGAAGCTTGAGTTGTGCAATGGGGGTGCCAATCAACTTACAAAAGATGCCCAAAGGAGAACACACAGTTGCTACTGATACCCTTTCCGCCCCGTTTCTGCCACAGCAGGGGGTCAGATCTCTATCTTGGCCCCCTGCTCCCCACCTAAGCCTGCCCCAGCTCACGCAGGCACCACTGTGTAAAAATTGCCACTCCTGACATCTTCCTAAATTGACCCATACACGTGCACCAATGCATGCACATATATGCTTATACAAAATGAAACATCCCTCCGAAGTATAATAATTATACTTATAATGAATTGCACAGTTGTATATATATTAAATTGCACAACATTGAATCAATATATACCTATGTATATATACACATCTATAAACACCAATATATATATATACACACACCTACATACAAAACCATACATATCTACATATATTCCCCCTTATAGGATGAATTAATAGTAGGTTAAATAAAACTGAACCCAGTGGTTCCATTAATCCAACCACTTAATCGGTTGAAGCTTCCTAAAACTGAGGTAAATAGCTCATCCAGCCCCCATTGTATTTATTCTGCTAGGTAATAAGGGCTAAATCATAGAAATCCCTACCTCGAGTGGAAGTCCCACTTTATTCAACTTGATTAAGAATATTATTATTTTTAAATTTATTGTCCAATAAATCAGTCAAAATTAAAATGTGTAATATATAAATGGGGTCTTCATATTATCAATATGCCTGAATAGATCAGTGAATAGTTCAATATTGGTAATCAATCAATTATTAATTGGTCACGAAACAAGGAGAAGCCACATTCCAATTATAATTAAAAAAGACAAATTAATTAATCCCACGAACTCAATCCAGGCTGCCATGATTCTACCAAATTAATAATGTGGGCTTCAGTGGACCAAATAGATAAGATCTGCCAGCAGCTGGAACTATTCTCCTACAGATCACTATCATTATGAACTGATTTATGTACTAAATCTATTGACCAGAAGCAACATACATGTAAACCTCCGCTCCATCAGGGGAACGGGGCCCAAGTCGAGGGTAGGGGGGAGATGTGTGTCTGCCTGGTACGCACAAGGGGGAGGGGCTGCCATAAGGCAAGAAAACTTACCTCCCCGCCCGCTCTACAGCGCAGATTGCTACACGATAGGTTAACTACCCCATTAACAATAAAATATGCCGACATTTCAGATCAGTGAAGGGAGGGGGAGAATTGCCGGCATGCTCAAGGTATTATTCTACCTACACCCCCCCCCCCATGAAAGCAAAGCTAGGCGCATCCAAACCTAGGCTCGCGCTGTGCCGGAAACAAAAGGGGGGGTGAAAGGCTCGCCACGTAGATCAAGCCAGGCGCTGCCCTGCGCGCGGCCCATTCGAGGCCCCTGGATTCCGCGGCTAGACACTAACCACATGGGGGAATTATATTCCTGGATGCAGGGTGCTCTTGCCGATGCTCCCCCACCGCCCTGCTGTAAACCTGAGCTGCCCCGGGCGATCGTTGTCGATCCCAGGGGCTCCGAAACAGTGGCTGCCCACAGGAAGGACCTCGCACGCAACCAGCCACCCCCAGCCGTGAGTCAAGACCTCTGAAAACAGCAGCAGAATAAACCACGTGGGGGGGACCCCACGCTAGCCTTGGTTGCCCGGCACCAAAACGCTTTGGCGCGTTGCCAGCCAGGCCGTCAGAGCCCTTGATCACCTGCCTGGGCGGGCCCACAGGCCCCGAAGCCTAGGACTGCTGCTCTTGAGGCTGCACTTAGCAGCCAGACCGAAGAAGGGGAGAGCCGTCTGCAAGGGCAACATCCTCCTCCTGATGGGCGCCCGGTGAACAGTATGTTCCCAGGCGTGGATGCCATTGCCCCCTGCCCACCCGCAAACCTGAGCTGCCCCTGGTGATTGTTATCGATCCCAGGGGCTTCAAAAAGGCACCATCCTCAGTTTCTTCCTTCCATTGAGGAGAAAAGACTCGCTGGTCCCTTTTCTGTCCGTTTGGTGGCGAGCTCGGGGGCAAGAGAAGCCGGGGGGCAAGAGAAGCCGGGGGGCAAGCAAGCCCTGATAAAGGGCACACGCCCCGCCCCTCGGCTTTCCCAGAATGCCCGAGTGGCCACTGATTGCTCTGGGGCATTCCCGCGCTATCGCGGGGAACGCCCCCAGTTGATGGGGGAGCTGAGTTGGTTCCCGCCATTGGCAATTTTCGGCCGGGCGTTATTTCGCCTGGCCTCTCATATAGGATCAAAATCACTTTGTTTTTAAAGTCTCTGGTTAGCTCTCTACAAAGGCCTCTACAAAGCCTTAGTTTAGCATCCAAAGTTGGTGATCTTCTAATCCAACCTCCTGCTCAAGCAGGAGACCCTACATCATTTCAAAAAAATAGCTGGCCAATCTCTTCTTAAAAGAGATAGAGCACCCACAACTTTTCAAGGTGATTTTTCTCACTGTCAGGAAATTTTTCCTTAGTTTTATCTCTCTTCTCTTGGTTAGTTTTCAATTATTACTTTTTGTTTTTGTTCTGTTGCTTTGAAAAATATGTTGATCCCCCCCCCTCTCTTTCTCTCTCTTTTTGTCAACCTCTCAAATATTGGAACTTTTATCTGCTATGATGTGATCTCTAGTCTTTTTTTCATTAAACTAAACATACCTCCTTCCTACAACAATTCTTCATATGTTTTAACCTCTAGACCTCTTTGTCGCTCTTCTCTGCACTCTTTCCAGAGTCTAAACATCTTTTTTTATATTGTGACCAAAACAAGATGCAGTATTTCAAGTAAGGAATCTTGATTCTATCTCTCTGGTAATTCAGCCTAGGATTGCATTGGCATTTTTGGCAGCTGATTCACACTTCTGGCTCATATTTAAGTGATTGTCCATTAGGATTCCAAGATCTCTGTCACAGTTATTGCTATTTTTAATTTATTATTATTATTATTATTATTGTTATTATTATTATTATTATTATTAATCATTATTATTATTATTATGTTGTTGTTATTGTTGTTGTTGTTGCTGTTGTATTGTATTGTATTGCTATTGTAGTTATATCTAAATGGGCAAGACATATGTGTTCCCCATTAGCAGAGGAAATTTTATTACTATGATCAAAGACCACAGACATACAAACCAGTTCAGAGACCCAACATATACAAAAAATGGTAAAATTACTAAAATGATAAGCCTCAGTATATATACAAAGTTGTTCATTTGGAATTTTCCTACATTTCCCTTCCTATATGGTAATGCACCAAAATGTGCTAATGACATGGCTCTCCAGCATTTTGAAATTTTAATTTGGCTTAAATGCATTGGAACTAATAGGCTGACTCCAGGATAAACCACACTTGGCTGACAAGTTTGAACTTGCTCTTTCATACATAAAAGACATGTGCAATGAAGGGAAAAGATATTGTAAAGTAATCAATTTGAGAGAGCCCATTCACATCCAAAATAATGGCTACTTTAAGACTTGTGGATTTCAAAAGTTGTCATGTTTGGGGACCCCTGGTCTAGACTTTACATTGTATATATTATGTGCAAATTAAGACCTTCTTTTAACCCCAGCCTAATTAATTAGTAGTGGAAATAATTCTGATTTTAATAATATTTATTTTAATAATTTCCACTTATCTGTTTTAATTTTTATTGCTTGCTAATTTTGATAGTTGTAATCTACCAGAAATGTGGATTTTAAATTCAATACAACCAAGCAGTTTTCTTACCAGGGGTACCTAATTGCTTTTCCATTATTTTCTTGTAAAATGTTTTTGACTTCCCAGTATAGTCTACAATGTTAGTACAGTACTTCCTAATATCTCCCATTTAAGTTCTAGGCAGACCTCATCATATGAGATCTGACATGAACAAGATTGACAGCCAGCTGCACATTTAGTAACACTCTTCAGCATCAGAAACATCCAGACAGAGAAAATAGCTGAAGCTGAAAACTGAGCATTTAAAAAACTCTCTAACACCTCATATGAAGCTTCAAACATATAAAGAAAAACCTTGACAACCTGGAAGCAAATTGGACTCATACTGTGTTTTTACTCAGCATGAGAGAAAAAAAGTGTGTACAACCTACCAAGTTCTACATTTTCTCAGATGTTTTATGGACAATCGGGGAGGTTGCTAATGATAACTTTTAATATGCCGATCCTTGTAGAGAGTGTTTAACTTGTGCTTCTCCCAACCTATCCTTCTTTATTACGCCCCTGGAATAATATATAGTCCTCACTAATAGTACAAAAGGTGAATACAGTGATCCCTCGATTATTGCGAGGGTTCCGTTCCAAGACCCCTCGCGATAATCGATTTTTCGCGATGTAGGGTTGCGGAAGTAAAAACACCATCTGCGTGCATGCGCAGATGGTGGAGGGTCACAGTATACAGTGATCCCTTGATTTTCGCGATCTCGATCTTCGCGAAACGCTATATCGCGATTTTACAAAAAATAATAAATTAAAAATACGTGCACGTTTTTTTTGCTATACCACTTCCGCGTTTGGCTTCAGAAGTCAGCTGGGACGTGGCGCGGCTGTTTTAAAATGTCGCAGCCGGCCTGGGGGGCTTCCTAGCACCCCCCCGAACCCCCAACCCGGGTTCGGGGGGGTGCTGGAAAGCCCCCCAGGCCGGCTGCGACCCGGCCTGGGGGGTCTTAGACCCCCCATGCGCGCAGATGGTGGAGGGTCGCAGCCGGCCTGGGGGGCTTTCCAGCACCCCCCGAACCCGGGTTGGGGGTTCGGGGGGGTGCTAGGAAGCCCCCCAGGCCGGCTGCGACCTTTTAAAACAGCCGCGCCGCGTCCCAGCTGACTTCTGAAGCCAAACGCGGAAGTGGTATAGCAAAAAAACCACGCACGTATTTTTAATTTATTATTTTTTGTAAAATCGCGATATAGCGTTTCGCGAAGATCGAGATCGCGAAAATCAAGGGATCACTGTAAACACTAATGCATCATGTTCTTAGCTACAGCATTTCAATGTTCATCAATATCCTAGTTAAGATAGAATTGTGTGTACACAGCCTAATTAAACCTGAAGAAAATTAAAGCACTTTAAAATCCCCAGTGAACAATTTCCAGAGCTAACACCTGAATTTATAAAATCACTCTCAGGCTTAAATTGCAAAGTTGGTGTTAATGTACTTTCTACACAGTTGGATATTTGTCATTTCAGATTCATGACTGTTTGAAGAGAAATGTTAACAAATTATGATTAATTGGTAGTCAATAATTTTGTCTTGGTCAATGTCACATGCTGTTATTTTGATGCCTCTTCAGGAGATAACATCCCTTGTAAATGATAGGTAGTAAGCAAGGAATTATATATGTGTTTCCAGGCTTATATATAAATATCACAATATTGACATCATTTTATATCAATGTTACATTGCACTTAACATTATAACACACCATGAGCCAAAGTGGTGCAGTGGTTAGAATGCAATATTGCTGGCTACTTCTGCTGACTGCCAGCTGCCTGCAATTTGGCAGATCGAATCTCACCAGGCTCAAGGTTGACTCAGCATTCCATCCTTCTGAGGTCAATAAAATGGGGACCTAGATTATTGAGGGTAATATGTGGACTCTGTAAACTACTTAAAGAGCACTGGAAAGCACTGTGAAGTGGTATATAACTCTGTGCTATTGCTGTTGCTATAGTCAGCTCCACCAAATACAGTGATACCTTGTCTTATGAACTTAATTGGTTTGTAAGTTGAAAAGTTCGTAAGACAAAACATTATTTTCCATAGGAATCAATGTAAAAGCAAATAATGTATGCAAACCCATTAGAAAAACACAAACTTTAAGGCTTAAAAAAAAGTGGCAGGCAGACAAAGTGAAGGCTAACAGAGTGGAGACGGACAGCGAGGAGAAGTGAGGAATGGAGGTCCTAATGAAAGCTGACGCTGCCCCAAATCTCTCCCAAAATCGCTTCTTCAAAACCTTCCTACATTGCCCCAAATTGCTTCTAAAATCGCCCCTCCAGCCACTTCCTATGCCACCCAAATCGAGGTCCTAAAGAAGGCAAATGGAGTGAAGAAGGGCAGCAAGGAGAAACGAGGCATTTTGAAAGGAGAAGTGAGTTTGGAAGACTTTGGAAGTGATTTGGGGTGGCTTAGGAAGCTTTTGGAGTGGTGATTTTTGGAGGAATTTGGGGCAAATAGGAAGATTTTGGGGGAGCGATTTTTGGAGGAATTTGGGGCAAGATAGGAAGCTTCTGGAGTGGTGATTTTTGGAGGAATTTGGGGCAAGATAGGAAGCTTTTGGGGGAGCGATTTGTGGAGGATTTGGGGCAAGATAGGAAGCTTTTGGGGGAGCAATTTGTGGAGGATTTGGGGCAAGATAGGAAGCTTTTGGGGGAGCAATTTGTGGAGGATTTGGGGCAAGATAGGAAGCTTTTGGAGTGGCAATTTTTGGAGGAATTTGGGGCAAGATAGGAAAGTTTTGGAGTGGCGATTTTTGAAGGAATTTAGGGCAAGACAGGAAGCTTTTGGGGGAGTGATTTTGGGGGCAATTTGGAGCAGTGTAGAAAGCTTTTGGAGGGGTGATTTTAGCAGCAAGATGTGGCGAAGGAAGTGGCAGGCTAGGGGGGATTTTGGCAGCAGGATGGGGTGGCTGCGTCAGGCAGAGGAAGTGGAAGGCTAGAGGGGAAAGTGGCAGGGAAATGGGGCAGCTCTGGCGTTCCCTGCCTTAGGTGCAAGCAAAAAGGGACAGGGAATTCCCTTGCAAGCAAATGGGAAATCCCAGCGGTGACAGTCACAAGGCAGGGGAATCCCTTCAGCAGTCAGAGAGCGCAGGTGCAGTATGAGAGCGCAGACACATTAAGAGAGCCCACGGACCCGGGCTCAGGTTCGTAAGACAAAAAGGGGTTTTAAGACGAGGCAAATAAATCTTAAACCCTGGGTTCATATCTCGAAATGTTTGTATGACGAGGGGTTCGTAAGACAAGGTCTCACTGTACAGTGAAAATAATTTTCTTAGATCTGTGCCACACTATATAAAAGCAAGAGTAAATATACCATTGAATTGATTATTTGAGGAGGCATCTTATTCTGATGGGACTGTCTTTCTGCCTTGGCAGAGAGAGCATACTGCATATCCCATCGTTTGAAGAATTTTGACTGGTGGGATACAGGAGAAGAGCCTTCTCTGCTGTGGCTCCTGTCCTTTGAAGTCTCTCTGGCTCTGCTACATGGGAGAGCTTCAAACTGGTGCTGGTTGATTAGGCAAGAGTAAATTCCTCGTTTCCCCCTCCCCCCATGCAATGGCTGCCTCCTCAACGGTTTTGTCAATAGTTTTATTGTTTGTATTGTATTGTTTTGTGATTTTACTGATTTTATTATATTTACATGATTTTAATGTTTTTATGTTGGAAGCTGCCCAGAGTCTGTTTGGAACGAGAGGGACAGCAAATATATTTCATAATAAATAAATAAAAATAAATAAATAAATAATAGTCTTACCTTAAGCTCAGTTTCTTAGAGGTTAAGTCAAATTAAGCACTATAAATTAGTAACCCTCTTCAGGGATAAGGCAGGTTTTTTGGGAAGGAGAAGTTATTGTATATTTCTTCAGGCCTTCCTATCCAACCATTAAAGTGTTTTAGAAAACCAAAAAAATACACACTCCAATATCTTTTTCTTGCCCCCAATGGCTACCATTAGAGACAAATCTTCTAAATCACTCCTCATTATTTTTCCCAAATTCTCTTCATTTGTAACGGGAAGACTTTTGCCTCTGCACAGTTCTGGTGCACAGAGCACAAGCAGCGAGCATAATTCTCCAATTCAAGAAAAGAGATGCCTTATTTCTGCTCCATGGCCGCTGCCTTTTTTGTGAAAAGAAGGAAGGCAAAGCATATGGGGTCTTTTTTCTTCTTCTTATTTTGATTTCTGACTGCTTATCTCAAGGCAAAGACAAGCTTTTGATTAGGTCCCAAAGGATAGACAATCAATTCTTGTCATTGCGGTAGTTATGTTCCAAAAAGTTTCTATGAACATTGAAATTATGAATACTGAAATGTCAGCTGAGAATAAATGTATTGGGTGACTCAAACTTTTATCCACTCTCCATGTGTGCAAATGACTGGAAAGCGCTGCACCTATCGATTTTGCAGTTACAAATTCAGAATCCCCAAATGACAAAATTGACTGTAACTTTGTTCTGTGATCATATTTATGGTGTTTACGTCTTGGCTTGTATTATTTTCCAATCAGTCAAGCCAAAGAGAAGAATACTAGCATGTTTGGAACTCTGCATGATGTAGAATCATTGGCTGACAGGGTTTGAAACCACATTAAAGCAAAGGGACCAAATTATACTTCCATATTCCAATAAATATACAAAGTGTGAGCTGCAAGGTTTTGAAAATAGCAAAGTGAGCTTGTATGTGCAGGAAAGTTTAAAAATCTAAACTACATATGTTTCTGGAATGCTTTTGAAGTCCTAAAAATGCTGCATTTCTCAAGTAAGCACAGCCCACTTCCATTGCATTGTAAATATAAAAGAAGAAAAAACATAGTACCATCTATTTCGGGGACAGACATTTTACAGAAACTAATTGCAGACATTAAGTGAATGTCTCCAGATGGGAAACTGGAGATAAACCTTTCTATTACTGTGCCACTTGGATTAAGATCAGTAGCTATAGAAAAATGAATGAATGATGAATGTTCTTTTCTGTCTTCTGCCCCTATAGCTGCCAATAGCTACTGTGCTAAGTAACAAATAAGGGATACAATTGGGGTATATGTCATAGAAACATAGAAGATTGATGGCAGAAAAAGACCTCATGGTCCATCTAGTCTGCCCTTATACTATTTCCTGTATTTTATTTTAGGATTGATATATGTTTATCTCAGGCATGTTTAAATTCAGTTATTATGGATTTTCCAACCATGTCTGCTGGAAGTTTGTTCCAAGCATCTACTACGCTTTCAGTAAAATAATATTTTCTCACCTTGCTTCTGATTTCCCCCCCAACTAACCTCAGATTGTTCCCCTTTGTTCTTGTGTTCACTTTCCTATTAAAAACACTTCCCTCCTGAACTTTATTTAACCCTTTAACATATTTAAATGTTTGGATCATGTCCCCACCTTTCCCTTCTGTCCTCCAGACTATACAGATTGAGTTCATTATGTCTTTCCTGATAGGTTTTATGCTTAAGACCTTCCACCATTTTTGTAGCCCGTCTTTGGACCCGTTCAATTTTATCAATATCTTTTTGTAGGTGAAGTGTCCAGAACTCAGCCTCCTCTCTCTCCCTCCCCCTAGGTGGTGTTTAATTAAAATTAAAACACTATGAAATGTAAAAGTTCAGTTAATTAGGAAAAAGGCAGGCTAGAAACACAGTAAGATAATATGTCTGGTAGAAAGCAATTAATTGCATTTCATTGTATTTGAGGTAGGATCAGCTTGCTTATATATTTATTTATTTATTTATTATTTATTTATTTATTGTTTATTATTTAGTGTGTGTTTGTTTACTTACAGAATTTACTTGCTTGCTTGCTTGCTTGCTTGCTTGCTTGCTTGCTTGCTTGCTTGCTTGCTTGCTTGCTTGCTTGCTTGCTTGCTTGCTTGCTTGCTTGCTTGCTTGCTTACTAATTGCATCCTTGGCCTAACTTGCTGTGGGGTGTTTTGTTTTGTTTTTTGCTTGAATTTCTGCCATTAGGGTGCCTAATGTTCAAAGTTACAGTCTGGTGATAATGTGTCTGGTAACTAAGAAATAGTTTTTATAAGGCTGCTGATTTTAATGCAGTCTAACATCACTTTGATTTGTTTCCATGACTTTATTGTAACCCATTCAGGTAATATATTTGAAAAGTACAAGATAAAGATCAATAACTATAACTATTACTATTGCTGCTATTACTAGTGCTTGAGTGCCCAGAAAAGGAAGAATAGTGTATGAAGACTGAAATATGTAAAAGGTTAATTCAGAAACCTGCCTAGTTTTGAGACTATGATTTCCTAAATTTCCCTGAGTATCCTAAGTAATAGCATACATAATATTAAGCGATGCTTGAGCATGGTCTGCAGGATTGTCTGGAATGCTACACACCTTCTTCACAATGAGTCTACGGAGAAGGGTGGCATACAAATCTGATAAACAAACAAACAAACCCGTTTTCCTTGTTACCTTCTGGGCTTTGCGGTATCTGATGCAGAAAATCCAGATTCAGCCACAGATTCGTTCCATGTATAGCCGTGATGGCGAACCTATGGCATGGGTTCCAAAAGTGGCACACAAAGTCATTTCCCTGGGCATGCGAGCAGTCACACATTATTCTTTCGGGTTCCAGCTTGCCGGCCAGCTGGAGCACCAGAAACTGGAAGAGCAGGTATGCATGTGCATGCTAAGTGGCTCCTCTTCTGGTTTCCAGCGCACACATGCACACCGGCCACCTGGTCTTCCAGTTTCTGGCATGCATGCATGCATGAACACCAGCTGGTTAGTGCACATGCATGGGCCATGCATGGGGTCATCTTCCCAGAAAAGTTTCACCAATGCTATATACTGTATAGTATCAAATTTGTGAACTCCCAAGTTTCCTCTTTCCACTCTGTATTTAATATTGAACAGAACAGAATAGAATAGAATTCTTTATTGGCCAAGTGTGATTGGACACACAAGGAATTTGTTTCTGGAGCATATGCTCTCAGTGTACATTTAAAAAAAGATACATTTGTCACGAATCATGAGGCACAACTATTATTATTATTAATATTATTATTATTATTATTATTATTTAGACTTGTATGCCAATTAGAAAAGATAGTGACAACATGTTGGTGAGTGAAATTGAACTGAATGCCAATAAATATTAGCATTCAAGAATGTTAGCTATCCAAGAAGAAAATTAGTGATGAACAGGAGGTAATAAATGTTGTAAGAATGTTGAAAAATTAAGAATTATAAGGCTGTAGGTGGAGATAGTATAAGTGGAGAAATGCTAAAATAAAGGTGTAGATATGGTTTGTTCATAATTTATGTAACATATGTGTGAAAATTGCATCTCTGTGTGACAATTTTTTCACTGTTTTTATACATACAGAGAGATAGCTACAGTGACTAAAATAACTACAGACAGATTTGTTTATTAAATTTGTTTGAAAAGCTGTTTGCACAGGGTTGACTGTTTTTTGTTTTTGTTTTAATTTGCCCTGCAGGGGCTGTACATATCAAAATTTGCTCCTCGGGAAGTCATTGAGGAATGTATGAATATGCAAACGGAGGGTGTTGTATTGATTTAACGAAATATATGATTTGATTTATTTATTTTATTTATTAATTTGATTTCTATGCCACCCTTCTTCTGAGATGCCTACTCCATAAAGCGAAGCAGGTGGTGGACTTACCAGGCACTACTAAGACACCCGAGACCACTGACACACCCAAGCTGTCTACCACTCTGTTTAAGGAACCCCAACCTGAATCAGACCACATGCCATCCTCAGAGATCTTTCTCGAGAGCGTGAAACGACCTTGGCAACACCCGCTAGCAGTGCAAGGCCCCTCTACTGTCGAAAGGAAATTCTACATCTTCAACTATGAGGTTGAGAAGCTGCTGGCGTTTCCACCTATTGACCAACCAGTAGTGATGCTGGTTTCCAATGCCTTGGTGCTTCAGAGACGTGCAAAAGCTTCAAACCAGAGGACAGAAAGGCAGAGACACTGTTGTTGTGGAAAATGCATCAGATGGCCAGTTGGGGCTTTCGGGGCAGCAGCTGTAGCATCCTTCTTCAATAGGGCATTGATAACATGGTTGTAGGAAATGCAAGCCCAACTCGGACCGGACAAAGGTCATCTGCGCCAAGATCTGAGTAAGTTACTGGCGGCAGTGGAGTTCTCTGCTGATGCCACTCTCCACGCAGCCAAATTCTCAGCGAGAGGCATGGCAACCACCCTTTCGTCATGACGCCTCCTCTGGTTGAGGAATTGGTAGGCTGACTTGAAATCTAAATGGCGTCTGGCCTCATTACTGGGGTGGCGCAGCAGGTAGAGTGCTGTACTGCAGGCCACTGAAGCTGACTGTAGATCTGAAGGTCAGCGGTTCAAATCTCATCACCGGCTCAAGGTTGACTCAGCCTTCCATCCTTCCTAGGTGGGTAAAATGAGGACCTGGATTGTGGGGGCAATATGCTGGCTCTGTTAAAAAGTGCTATTGCTAACATGTTGTAAGCCGCCTTGAGTCTAAGGAGAAGGGCGGCATAAAAATTGAATAAATAAATAAATAAATTACCCTTTCAGGGCACCAAGCTTTTCAGGGAAGTGCTAGACTCGGTCCTCATAGAGGACAAAGACAAGAGAAAGGTACTCACTAAAGCTTATAGGTGACAGGACCGCCGGTCCAACCCCTACGCACATCGACAACCTTTGGATGGGAGCCTTCCTCGAGTAGTGGCCAGAACCCGAGGTTGTATTCGCAAGGCCAATACCCAGACCTCATTCAGAAGCGACCGCACATCCTTCCAGGACAGGTCAAGATGTTATCAGCCGACCAGGCGCCCCTTCAGAGGTAACAACCAGAGGGGCTTCAAATGCACCAAATGACTCGACCATGCTCCAGCCCATAGGAGGCAAGCTTCAATGTTTCAGTACCTCCTGGCAGACTACATCCTCTGACAAATGGGCGTTAGCTATATGTCTTTCCCCCAACGAGTCTCATCCAGAGAGTAGTGGACAAAATAATAGAGGAGCGAGGGGAAGTGTTAATGGTGGCACCTCATTGGCCATGCCACCTGTAGTTTTCAGACCTAGTAGCCCTATTGATATCCCCCCCATGGAGGATTCCGGATCAGGACATTTCTCTCAGCCAGGGGTCCAGCTAACCATCTGGCACTTGAGAGGAACAGACTAAAAAACCAACAACTACCACATAGAGTCATCACCACGATGCAAGCTGCTCATCATCCATCGACATTGAGGATATATCAGGTGACATGGTCAGCCTTCTGTAAGTTTCGTTCCAGCCACCAGATCAACCCTAAGAGGGCATCGGTGATCACAGAGTTCTTACAGATGGGGATTGGGTGGGGTTTAGCCCCTAATACTCTGAGGAGACAGGTGGCGGCCCTTGCAACCATAATTCGAGTGACAGAGGCTCGCTCACTGTCACACCATCCATGGATAAGGGACTTTCTATGGGGAGTTACTAACACACACTCTCCACCGATCCATAGGTTCCCAACATGGGACCTCTTGCTCATCCTACGAGCACTCACAGGACCTCCCTCTATTTCGCTTTGATTCTTGTCCATTAAAACAGCCTTCCTTGTAGCAATAACATCGGCTCACCGAGTGTCCGAGCTATCAGCACTATCTGTTTGCCTGGATCTTTGTGTTTTTAATCTGGATGGAGTTGTTTTAAGATTGGACCCTTCCTTTGTGCCAAAAGTTAATTCTAGTTTTCATAGAAAGCAAGAACTCGTATTCCCTGACTTTTGTACTCACGGCAATCACCCTACAGAGCTCAGGTGGCACAAGATAGACGTCAGGGAAGCATTAAAACTCTACATTAGGAGGACTGAATCATTTAGAAAGTCTGAAACGTTGTTTGTTTCCTCTGCTCAGCAAAAGATGGGGCTTGGAGTGTCATCACAATCCATCAGTCGCTGGCTGCGGGACTGCATTGACAAAGCTTACAAAGCAAGTTCTCAACCTTCACCACTGGGAGTGACAGTTCACCTGACTCAGAGTGTGGGCACATCAGCAGTATGGTCAACACAGGTGTCCATTGAGGACATTTGCTGAGCAGTGACTTGGGCGGCCCCGTCTACATTCATTTGTCATTATAAACTGGACTCCTTCGCTTCAGCAGAGGCAACCTTTGGAAGGCATGTTTTGCAGCGGGTGTGCTCTTCTCCAGCGACCCTGGTGCAGCCTTTTCCCACCCATGGGACTTAATCTTTGGTATATCCCACGTTGGACTCTCCTTCCAAGTGCAGTGGAGAAGGACCATTGGACATACCTGAACGGTCTTCTCGATGCACTGGAAGGAGAGTCCAAACCCACCCAGCATTGTTCTGGCCAGGGACGCAGGAGTATTTGGGTTCACTTAAGTTATATGTTTTTTCATTACTGATGAAAATAAATTCTAGTTTTCCTTCTTTGTCTTCGTTTTTAAAACTGAGCTCATGGGGGCTACCGGGGGGCGGTGCCTGCTTGATATTTTAATTAACTCAGTCTCTAGCAATAGGATTGGTGATTTTACCCACGTTGGACTCTCCTTCCAGTGCATTGAGAAGACCCTTCAGTTATGTCCAATGGTTCTTTTGCAATGAATATGATGGAAGAAAAAGTGTGGATCTGAATATAAATGTAAAGAGGAAGGTAGTAACAGGAAAAACAAAATGACCAAGAATATTGTGGAGTATAATATATCGTCAAAAAGAGAGAAATGAGAAAATTAAAGAACAGTGGGCTACCAAAAAATAAAAATAAAATGCTTAGATGTGGTATACACAAATCACAAAAAGATATGAATGACTACAGGGCAGTGATGGCAAACCTATGGCACTGGTGCCACAGTTGGCACGCGAAGCCATTACCCTAGCTCAGCTCCAGTGTTCATGTGCATGCCAGCCAATTGTTTTTTGGCTCACCCAGAGGCCCTGGGAGGGCATTTTCAGCTTCCAGAGAGTCTCAGGTGATCGTGGTGGTGAGGGAGGGCATTTTGGCCTCTGTAGCCTAGGGAAAGCGAAACATGGGCCTCTAGAGGGCCTCCATGGGGGTGTGGGCCATTTTTGCCATCCCCAGGCATTGAATTATGGGTATGGGCACTCAGGCATGTGTGATAGCACATGCACACACACTTTTGGCACCCATGGGAAAAAAGGTTCGCCATCACTGCTATAGGGAATTATATGAATATAAACTATGTTTTTTATTCCTGTGTTTTCTTTTCTTAATGTTTTTAATTTCTTTAGCTTACTATGTCTTACTCCTTTTCTGTATTCTTCACAAAGTCCCGATACTGAAAGACAAGGAGGAATAATTAAACAAATATAGTTTTGGAACGGAATAAATTTGCTCTTAGCTAAAATTGTGTGTATCATTTATTCATTTATTTTTGTTTTTATTTCATGGGCAGGGAAAATAAAGCAGGCATATTATAGTTGAATGCATATTTTGTCTTCCTTGATATTTGCAAACAGTGTAGATTAGAATTAATTAATAAATACTAATTAACTGTAATCTGAACTGTTTACAAATATTTCAACATTCCCATAATTGATTGCCAATTCGTTGCCATGTTTCTGACATCTTGTTCTATTTCTTTTTTATAATGAAGTTTAATAAAGGAAAAATACATAAGAAAAATAAAGCAGTAAATGAAGATACATATTTACTCAATAGAATTAACTTTTGGAATTAACATGAACATCATCTATGTGATGACATCTTTTAAAGTGCAATTGCCATAGACATGGTAATAGCTTTAATATTAATATCAACCATTGATAAAACGAATGTACTCTATACCAACACTGGCTTCTCTATTTTGAAAGCAGCTATATGATGGTGCTAATTTCTCATTTTTATGCAATATATCCTGAATGACCACTGATCAATACAACATATCCAACTGTCAACCCTTATAAAAATGAGTTTAATTAAAGTTTGTTGGTTCATTCATTCATTCATTCATTCATTCATTCATTCATTCATTATTAGAATTGAAAGGGACCTTTCAGGTCATCAAGTCTAACCCCCTACACAAGCAGGAAACCCTACACCACCCCAGCCAGATGGCAGTCCAATTTCCTTTTGAATGTGTCGAGTGATGAAGCGTTCACAACCTCCACTGGCAGGCTGTTCCACTAGTTGATCACTCTCACCATCAGAAAGTTCTTCCTTGTTTCCAGGTTGAATCTCTCCTTGGTCAGTTTCCATCCATTGCTCCTGGTTTGGCCCTCTGGTGCCCTGGATAATAGTGTGGCCCCTTCCTCTCTGTGGCAACCCCTCAAATATCTGTATACTGCTATCATGTCCCCCCTGGGGCACACTATTATCCTTCTTTTTGCTAAACTATCCATTCCCAGTTCCAGCAACCTATCTTTATATGTCTTGGTTTCCAGTCCATTTATCATTCTGGTTGCTCTTATCTGTACTTTCTCTAGAGTTTCAATGTCCTTTTTGCACTGAGGTAACCAAAACTGAATGCAATACTCTAGGCGTGGTCTGACTAGGACATTATAGAGTGATATTAGTACCTCCTTAGTATTGGATTATATCCCTCTGTTGATGCAGTTTAGGATTGTGTTGGCTTTTTTTAGCCACCGCTGCACATTGCTGGCTCATATTAATTGGTTATCTACCAAGACTCCGAGATCTCTCACACAGTTGCTGCTGTTATATGTAGTTTCTCCCAATTCGTATACGTGTCTTAAGTTTTTCTTTTTTTCCCCATATTTTTTTATTAATTTTCTTTAAAATAACATACAGACTTACAAACATTTAACATACAGTGTAGGGATGTATCATCCCTGCTTTTCTCAAAAGTATAAATGCAGATACAGAAAAAGGAATACATGATTAAATACATAATTCAATGCTACTAATACAAAAAATATCTAATAGAAAGAAATTGATATCATAAGAAAATTCTAACTAGTTTCAAGTCAAACCGTCTTAAAAAATTCTATTCTATATATATAGACTAAATCTAATATAAATCTCGATGAAAAAAAAAAGAGTAATTTAAACCAATATATCTATACTTATTATTAATCTTCTATCTTTATTTTTTTTTCTTATCTATCCATTCATAAACATTGTTCCATGTTTCATAAAATTTGGTTTCTTCCTGATCATTCAAGCGTCTTGTCATCATGTCCATTTCCGCGCAATCTAATATTTTTGCAATAACTCCTTCTTCTTTGGGGATATCTTCCCCTTTCCAATTTTGCGCATAGATAATCCTTGCCGCTGTAAAAATATGTATAATCAAATACAGAATTTCTTTTTTGTAATTTTGGTTAGTAATTCCTAACAAACAAAACTCCGGGGTAAAATCTATTTTCTGCTTTGTAATCTCTTTTGTCATTTTCTCTATCATTTTCCAGTACATTTTAGCTTTATTACATGTCCACCATTGGTGGTAGTAGGATCCTATTTCTTTCTTACATTTCCAACATAGAGGTGATGTCTTTGGGAACATTTTTGCTATTCTGCTTGGTGGGGGATGCCATCTATAGAACATTTTAATTTGGTTCTCTTTCAAAGAAACTGACTTTGTCATCCTCCAATTACACATCCAAACTTTCTCCCATGTATCTAAATCTATTTCTTTGCCTATATTTCTACACCAGTGTATCATACTGTCTTTTAATGTTAACTCAATATTCTTGTGGGTAATCAAATATTTATATATTTTTCCAATTACCCTATTTTGATTTTTAGTAATTAAGTCACTTAACAAATTTTTACTTTTATTAAATATGTAAAGTGTACTATCTTTCTGATATCTAGATCTAATCTGTGCATAGTGCCACCAATCTATTTGTATCCCTTCATCTTGTAATTTCATTCTGGTTTTTAATTTCATTTGATTGTCTAACAAGTCTTTATATCTTATTTTTCTTGTGTCCTTAATAGAATTTGGGTGTATTATTGCATCCAAAGGGGTAACCCAATCCGGGATTGTTAAAAAGTGGTTTTTCTTTATATCTTTCCATACGTCGAATAAGTATTTTCTCAACGTATGTCTTTTAAAATAAGAATGGTTTTTATATTTATCATACCAAACAAATGCATGCCAGCCAAGCATAAGATCATGTCCTTCTAATTTTAATGTTCTCATGTCCTCTAAAGTTATCCAATTTTTAATCCATGTTAAGGCGGCTGCCTGGTAATATAATTTCCAATTTGGGAGGGCAAAACCCCCCCTCTCTTTTATATCTTCTAACATATTTATCTTGATTCTTGCCTTTTTTCCTTGCCATAAAAATTTTCTAACCACATTTGTTAGATTTTTTAAAAAAATTGCCCCTGGATTAATTGGGATCACTTGAAATAAAAATAATACCTTAGGTAAGATATTCATCTTAATCGTGGCAATTCTTCCCAGAAAGGATATTTTTAAATTATTCCATATTTCTAAATCCTTTTTAATTTCATTAATTAATTTTATGTAATTATCATTTTTTAATGTTATTGTTTGGGCTGTTAGCCATATTCCCAAATACTTTACTTTTTTAACTATTTGCATTCCAGTAATACATTCTAAATTACTTTCTTGTATTTTGTTCATGTTTTTGGTTATAATTTTTGTTTTATTTTTATTTATTTTCAAACCTGCTACCTTACCATATTGTTCTATTGTTTGGATTAATCTTGGTGCTGTAACTAACGGATCTTCCATTATAAAAGTCAGATCATCTGCAAAAGCCTGGACTTTATATGTCTCTTTTACAACTGTTAAGCCCTTTATCTTTGAATCTGCTCTTATTTTTATTAATAGTGTTTCTAAAGTCATAATGAAAAGAAGAGGTGAAATAGGGCATCCTTGCCGAACTCCTTTATTTATTTTAAACACTTCTAATTGCTCATTATTTAATATGATTTTTGTTGTTTGTTCTGAATAGATAGCATCTATTAAATTAACAAATTTGGGGCAAAATCTCATTCTATTTAATTGCATCTTTATAAATGTCCAATTCACGTTGTCAAAAGCTTTTTGAGCATCTAGGAACATTAAAGATAATGTTTTATCTGAGTATTGCTCATAGTACTCTAATACATTGATAATTGTTCTAAGATTATTTTTGATTTGTCTACCTGGGAGAAAGCCATTTTGGTCTGAGTGAATTTTACTATTTATTACAGTTTTCAACCTATCTGCATATATTGCTATAAATATTTTATAATCTACATTCAATAAGGATATTGGTCTATAGTTTTTAATTTTTTCTTTTGCTGTATCTGGTTTATGAATTAAAGTTATCAAAGATTCCGACCATGATTTAGGAATTTTACCATCTACTCTACATTTGTTAAAAATTTGCAACATATTATTTCTTAATGTTTCATTTTCTATTTTATACCACTCTGCTGGAATAGCATCTGGCCCCGTGGCTTTATTGTTTTTCTGCTTCTTAATAATTGTAAGGAGTTCTTTCATTGTTATTGGGCTCTCCATCTTCTCTTGTTGCTCTTCTGTTATTTGTGGTAACTCTGAACTCTCTAAGTATTTAAATACTACTTCTTCCTCAATGTTATCATCTTTATACAATTCTTTAAAAAAAAATTGAACTATGTTTGCTTTTCCCTCTGAGTCATGTTTTATTGTTCCATCTTTATCTTCTAAATGTCTAATTAATTTAGATTGTCTCTGTTTTCTCAATTTATATGCTAACCATCTACCTGGTTTATTAGCATGCTCAAAATATTGTTGCTTAGCTCTTTTTATTTTTTCCAATATCTGGTTTTGTTCTTGGAGTCTAATTTTATGTTTAATTAAATTTATTTTTCCCCCCAAATCTTTATTTTTCATATTTTGTTGTGATAAGGATTCTAATTGTTTTAATTCGTTTATTAATTGTTCATATTTTATTTTATTTTCTTTATTATATTTTGCTGTATAGGATATTGTTAATCCTCTTATGAATGCTTTAGTCGCATCCCATAAGTTTTGTGGAGTGGTATCTGTGTTTTTATTAATTTCAAAAAATATTTTTAATTCCTTTTCGATCCATTCTTTATATTCTTTCTCTTTCAAAATGTTTCTATTCATTTGCCAATTGTAGTGTTTTTTAATATTTCTCATATAAACTATAACTGGGTTGTGATCCGCCCAAGTATTAACGTCTATTTCTACCTCTTGTATATACTCTGCTGTTATTTTGGGAGCCCACACCATATCTATTCTAGTCCAGATTTTGTGGGGGTTTGAGTAGAAAGTATATTGCCTTCTATGAGGATGTCTTTCCCTCCAGATATCATTCAATAACAATTCTGCTTTCATTTTTTGAAAAGTGGAGGGTAATAAGTTCTTTTTTTTCTTTTTGTGACTTTTCTTCTCCCCCGAATGATCTAATTGTCTATTTGTTATAGCATTAAAATCTCCAATAATTAACATATTTTCCAAGTTTAACTCTATAATTTTTTGATGTAACTTTTCATAAAATGCAGTTTGATCATCATTTGGGGCATATATAGAAACAATAACAAGAGGTTTGAGTTCAATATCAACCTGGACAATCAAAATTCTACCTTCATTATCACTAAATAATTGTTTGGAATTTATAGACCACTCAACATACATTGCCACTCCTCTTTTCCTTTGATCTGCTAATGCAGCATACATATTTCCAATTTTGTTATTTAACAGTAAATTCCGATCACTTTTTTTTATATGTACTTCTTGAAGAATCACAATTTGAGCCTTTTGGTTCTTGATTTTGGAAAACATTTGTTTTCTTTTCTTTGGTTCATTAAGTCCATTAACATTTACTGAAAAGATTTTTAAATCTCTCGATGTAGTCATTTATTGTATTTCTTGGTTTTGCGCTGAGGTTGCTTTCTTCTGGCCCTTTGGTCCTGCTCCTCCGCTTGGGTGAATGCCCCCATGGCTTCCGCCTGCATTGCTTCCAATTCTTTTGTTAACTGTTCCATTTCGCTTATTCCACTATTTTCAAAAAAATCTCTTGCTTGATCCAAATTCTCCAACTTGTATCTTGTTGATTTCCATGTCAATGATAGTCCTTGTGGAATAAGCCAGCGAAACGTTATATTTTCTTTAATCAGAAGTTTGGTCAAGAAATGATAGTCTCTTCTGGTCTCTCGGACACGTCTTGGAATTTGTTTTAATATTTTTATTTCTTTGCCTTTGTGTTGTAATTGACCAGCTCTTGACCAATGCAATATGTCATCTCTCAAGCTTTTTCTTACAAATTTGATGTGAATCTCTCGTGGAAGATTAAAACGGCGTATGTAGCTGTTTGAAATTCTAAAGACTTTGTCGATTTCTTTCTTTATTTCAAGTGGGTCCATCTGGAGGATTTTCCCAATAATGTCAGCCATGATGGCCTTTAAATCTTCATCTTTTTCTTCTATTATGTTTTGAAATCGTAGTCCATATGACGCACGTTACATTTCCAGATGTGTGATTGATTCATCATATCCTCTGTAGCGTGAAGCAGCTCTGTCCTCTAGGTGGTCAATTCTTTTCTCCATCTATTCCGCCTTTTCCTCAGCTGCTTTCATTCATTCTTCATTGTCTTGCAAGGCTTGCTTAATCTCCTTCATCTGGTCTTTCATCTCGCCTGTATCTACTTTCATTTCAGCCATCTCTGCTTTTATTTCATCTCTCTGGTGAGTTGCATCTCGTTGAGATTGGAGCATAAAGTCATTTAATGCGGTTAGTGTCTCTTGGATTGAGGCCAGGGAAGGTTGTTGTGATTTCTCTCTGTCCTTTTCCTTGGTAAACATAGTTGCTGATAAGACCGGCTGTGCGGGGGATGGATGAGGTGAACTTTGAGGGGAGGATACAACAGATGTCTGCTTCTTGATTGTTTTGGTGTGGGTGGAAGTACTTGACATTTTAAAATTTAGAATTAATGTTATTTTATGTTGGCAGTATGTAGACAATTACTATAAATTCCAAACCTACACAATTAATTGTGTTAAATTAATAACAATAAGGATTCTAATTCAAATAGAAACTAAATTTCTATTAATTCAAATACGATTAAAATTCAAAATGCAAAATATAACTTATTAATTCTTATTGCTCTAAAACCAAAATTTGTATCAAGAAGAGAGAGGAAGAAGAGGAAAAAAAAAGGTTAATTTGGCACAGCAGGAAAAGGAGAAGAAGAGAAAATCAGCGGAAAGAGAAGGAGAAAGGGAGTGAGAGGGAAGGAAAAAAAGGAAAAAAGAGGATGTAAAGGAAAGGGCAATCTAAAATAAAGATTATTATTCAATTAAGGAGGAGCAGGAGACCAAGGATTTAGCAATGCATAGACAAAACCAAGATTAATTATAATATAATATAAATTTGAAATTCAAAGGTTAAAGTTATAAGAAGGAAAACGCAGAAAAACAATTATTAATATTCCAGTTATAATAGGATGATTTGTTGATTGAAGATCTGGTTTGTTTTCAGAAACACTTTAATAAGTGCTACAAGGATGTTCCATTGATTAAAAAAGAGTAAGAATAATAAAGTATAGTCTTTTAAAAATTTATAGAGTTTGTAAAAGCTTAGTTTTCCAAACAAGTGCAGTTTAATTTCACAAAATTAAGATGAAGTTGATCCGTCTCTCGCAGCTTAAGAAAAATGTCAAGCCTCTCCGCTGCAAATCCGACAAAACCGCTGTTAATCCAAAACCGCTATTAATCCAAATGAAATGATCCAACAAAGTAATCCAAATAAAGTCAATCAAATAATCCAAATATTGAAAATCCCGAGTAGAGGAAAAGAATTTTTTCTTTATATATATTTATTCAAATTTTGTAAATAGATAGTGAGCAGTCTTGGTCCTTCCGCTAAAAAAATCCCCGCCCGGACTTCATTTTCTGATGTTTCGTAACCAATTACTTCAAAAGGGAAAAAAAAATTTCAACCAAATAATATCATTTTGTATATGATAAATCTTTTAGTGTCTCATTTTTTAAAATCCTCTAAATTCCCCTTGTTTGCAGAAATTTGACAATTCCGATCGAAGTTCAAAATACTGAGTGAAAGTAGTGAAAGTAAGTTCCGGCTGTTAATTTGCGCCTGGATACAAATTTTTTTTAAACAACTTTCTCTTTTGCCTTCGTTTAAACTTTTAATTCTCCGCTTTCTTATACTTCAATCTTCTTACTTAACATGGAACATAAATTTTTTTTACCTTGATTGTAGCTTCTTTGGAATATTCCTTTCTCCATTGCATCTGGAAGGAGAGTCCAACATGGGTAATACTCCAATTCTATTGGTAGAGACTGAGTTAAAAATTTACATATTATTTGAGCACCGCCCCCTCTGCTCTTCCCATGAGCCAGTTTTAAAAACTCAGTCTAAGAGTAGAGACATACTGAGTTGTAGCTTAAGAGTTTAAGTACTTAAAATAAGAAAAATAGTGAATAAAATGTTTTAGCATGTTGTTACCGTTTTAATCCTCTCCTTTGTGTTTCAGATGCAGAAGACTGAAGAGGATCAGACGGTCAGGGGTCTCTGTCCTCAGCGGACAACACCCCCAACGAACCTTCTCAGGGGTTGTTTGCCTTCCCCCAGTGGGAGCACCCCGTAGAGAAGCACCCAGCCTGGGGGTCCCTGGTCTCCGAGACCATACCGGGGCTGTCAGCCAAAGGTGGGGGGGTCCGCCCCCCCCACTGTGAGGCTTGAAAGCCGAGCGCACAAAGCGGACGAAGCCGAGCGCCTCACAGCTGACTGGGAAGTCAGCGGAGCGGCCGCTAGAGCCGCTGCGGTGGCCGCAGCAGCCGAAACCGCCAAGCGCCCCGAAAGGACCCACAACGGGTGCGGGCACCCTCCGGAGGGCGAGACGGGGCAGGAAGACATCCCCGGTCAACGGAGGGGCCCGACAGCGGCCCGAGAAGCCGCGGGAACTGGGCACCGCCATCTTGAAGGTGGCTGGAGCGACAAGACGCGTTTTGGCATGCAAAAGATTTTTTTCGGCGGCAAACAAGCGCGAACGGGCAAATCAGCCCTAGTGCGCAGGCGCGGGCCCAGGGAGGCTAAAGACGGCATTTTTGGAGTACTTCTGACGAGGATAGCGAGATCCAAGCTACCGGTGGTCAGAAAGCCATAATCCTGGGCTAATATTGGAGGGAAAGTTCCCATATCACACAGCAGCCGTGAGTACTATGGAGGAACATCAAGGGAAGGAGGTCCCCAGCTCCCCTGCCTCATCTAAGGACAAGGCAAAGGGGAAGGCCAAAGAGAAAACAAAGTCACACTCTTCTGCCTCCTCCTCCTCCATTAAAGAGGCTGAGAAACGTATTAAAGCATTGGAAAAGAAGCTGGAAGCAGCATTACAGGCATCCCCAGTGGGTCTCCCTTTAACTCAGAGGCAACCTTCAGACCCTATGTCACCCCCATCTACCTTTGGGCCTACAGGGGTTACACCAGAAGGGGACTGGTCACCGGATAGGCAGTTTCTGCCCCTACCCCAGGCCATGCCTTCGCCCAGCACATCTTGGGCCAGGCCAGGCTCGGCAGCTCAGACAACAAGAGGCCTCCAGGGGCCAACAGCCACCTTTACGCCCACAGCGGCGGGCTTGCGCTCCCAGCCCGGGGCGTGGCAGAATTTGCCCCCAGACCTGCAGGACCTTATCGCAAATGCGTATTCGCAGGGCATGGCTCCAGGGGTGCAACAGTATGGTGGGCCTCCTCAACAAGCGGCAGGTTCATGGTCGGCACCGCCTCCCTCGGGTTTTGGTTCCTTATTGGAAGAGCAGGAACAATTTGAGGACAGTGAACCGGAATATGGCTTTTCCGAGGATGAGATTACGCCCGAACAAGTCCCCTCGGTTGGCCTGTTCAAACCAGCGCTCTTCAGAACCTTACTGTCTAAGGCCAAGCAAGTAATGAATCTGCCTGGCTCAGAAAAGGCTCCAGAAACCGCTGAGCCGGGTCAGACTTCGGCCTCTCTCCTAGATGAGCCTCAACCCGAGTCCGACCATTTTCCAGCATCAGGCATTTTCGTAAAAGGGGTAAAACGACCTTGGCAGCAGCCAGCAGCAGCTCAGGGGCCGTCCAACCTTGAGAGGAAATTTTATACCTTCGACGAGGAGGTGGAAAAGCTGCTCGAATTTCCCCCTATTGACCAGCCGGTCGTCACGCTTGTCTCCAGCGCATTGGTCCCCTCAGAGACCGGAGAATGCTTACGACCAGAGGAGAGGAAAATGGAGACACTGATGCGTAAGGCACACCAGATGTCTGGCTGGGGATTCCAGGCAGCGGCGGCAGCGTCGTTCATCAACCGCGCATCGCTCATGTGGATCAAGGAAATGCAATCCCGCCTGGGGCCCGAGGACGGACGTCTCCGCCAGGACTTGAGTAAGCTATTGGCGGCGACGGAATTTTCAGCGGACGCCACTCTTCACGCGGCCAAGTTCTCCGCCAGAAGCATGGCAACCACTTTGTCATCGCGCCGCCTGCTGTGGCTACGGAACTGGCAGGCGGATCTTAAATCTAAATGGCGCCTAGCCTCCGGGCCCTTTCAAGTCTCCACACTCTTCCGAGACTTGTTGGAGAAAGTCTTAGTGGAGGACAAGGATAAGAGGAAAGTACTGCCTAGGGCTAACAGGCGGCCAGACAGGAGATTCACTCCTTATTCAAGGCGTCAGTCCTTTCGTTGGGATTCCTCCACCGGGGCTCCTCAGAACCAACGGTCCTTCTCCCAGGGACAATATGGCCAACAGTCCTATAGGAGTGACCGCGGCTCCTTCCAGGACAGGACAAGGAGCTATCACCAGTCTAGGAGGCCCTTTCGAGGTAACACCCAAAGAGGGTTCAAACGCACCAAATGACGCGACCGGCCCTCGGCCAATCGGAGGGAAACTACAGGAGTTCTGCACGGCTTGGCAGGCAACATCCTCCGACAAATGGGCCATAGCAACAGTCACATATGGGCTTCGACTAGAATTCACCCAACCACCTCCCAGCCGGTTTCTACGCTGTCCCATACTAAAGGACATGGCAAAGAAACTACAATTACGCCAAGAGATCTCACACCTGTTGGAAATCCAAGCCATAGAGTTGGTCCCGCAATAGGACGAGGGCAGGGGATTTTATTCCATGATTTTCATCGTCCCCAAACCCTCAGGAGGCTGCAGGTTGATCCTCAACCTGAAGCAACTGAACCTATTCATAAAATACCGAAGGTTCAGGATACATTCCTTACAGACCATTCTGGCTTCCATACAACACCGAGACATTTTAACATCCATCGACCTCAAGGAGGCATATCTGCATGTCCCTATCCATCCGGACCATTGCAGATTTCTCAGATTCTTCACCGAAGACAGACACTACCAATACAGGGCCATGCCATTCGGCCTGTCATCGGCCCCAAGGACGTTTACCAAGCTCCTGGACATACTGACCGCCAGCTTAAGAGCAAGATCCATCAGACTGATGGCGTACCTGGACGACATAGTCATATTGTCCAGGTCCCAGGTAGTGGCAGAGAGAGATCTCAGCGAGACAATTCGCACGTTGGAACTTCACGGGTTCATGATCAACGTGGCGAAAAGCCAGTTGGTACCTACCACCAAGCTTTTACACTTAGGAGCCATTATAGACACGGTAGAGGGCACAGTGTCGTTGTCACCAGAAAGACAGGACAACATCCGACGGTTGATTTCAGACCTCCATACGGGGCCAATACCATTGTCACTGCTGTCAAAAATATTGGGAACTCTGGTGTCAGCCATTGGCATAGTTCCCTGGGCCAGGTTTCATATCAGGCAACTGCAGTGGTTCCTACTTCCTGCTCAGAGGATCAAGGTGAGCCATTCCCACAGGCGAGTCTGCTTGCCACGAAAGGTCAAGGAGTCCCTAAGATGGTGGGCATCAGCAGCCATAAGCAGGGGATCCCCCTTTCGGGTGACGGATCAGGTCATTTTGACCACCGACGCCAGCCTTACCGGATGGGGAGCTCACATTGGGGTCCACATGGCTCAAGGTCTGTGGACAGCGGAGGACCTTTCATCGGTCAACATCAACTTTCTGGAATTAAAAGCTGTGTTTCTAGCACTAAAGGCATTTGCTCCCCTGGTTCAACAACAGCACATGTTAGTGCTCACGGACAATGTGGCGACCAGAGCTCACTTAAACCACCAAGGGGGCACACGGTCGCAGCGTCTCATGGAGGAGACGGAGGCACTATTCCGCTGGGCCGAACAACATCTGCGGTCTCTGACAGCGGAGCACATTGCGGGAATATCCAATACGCAGGCGGATTGGCTGAGCCGCTCCACCTTGGATCCATCGGAGTGGAGGCTGGATCCGGCCCTGTTTCAACAGGTGGTGAGGTGGTTTGGACTTCCATTAGTGGACCTGTTCACCAGTCCCCTGAATGCTCAACTTCCGAGATTCTACACGAGGTTTCCGGCACCAGGCGCAGAGGAGGTCAACGCTCACCTAACACCCTGGCCGCCAGGGCTACTCTATGCGTTCCCACCAACGCCTCTTCTCCCAAGAGTGGTGGAGAAGATCCTGAGGGAAGGAGCGGAGGTATTGCTGGTGGCCCCACACTGGCCTCGCCGTCCATGGTTCTCCGACCTAGTGGCATTGTCGGTGTCAACCCCTTGGAGGATTCCGGACCAGATGATCTCCCTCAGCCAGGGGAACCTACAACATCCAGATCCACAGTGGCTTCAACTGACCGTTTGGCACTTGAACGGGTCAGGCTACGAGGATTAAAGCTACCGGAGAAGGTCATCGACACCATGCAGGCTGCAAGGCGTCCATCTACATCCCGAATTTATCAGACGACGTGGGCGGCCTTTTGCGGTTTCTGCGACAAACAGCAAATTGATACGGGACAGGCCTCAGTGATTACGGTTCTGGAGTTCCTGCAGGCTGGCCTCGATCGTGGCCTAGCCCCGAATACACTAAAGCGCCATGTGGCAGCCCTCGCAACTATGATACAGGTTGAGGGAGTCCGTTCCTTGGCTTACCATCTTTGGGTTAAGGATTTTCTACGGGGAGCTACAAACCAACATTCCCCACCGAACCGGAGGTTTCCCTCATGGGACCTTCAATTGGTCCTCAAGGCCTTGACAAAACCACCGTTTGAGCCTTTGAGATCAGTATCGTTACGACTGCTGTCAATCAAAACAGCCTTCTTAGTGGCTATTACGTCGGCACGGAGGGTGTCAGAGTTAGCTGCGTTATCAGTACGCCCTGACCTTTGTATCTTTTACCCAGACCGAGTGGTGCTGAGGTTGGACCCTTTCTTTATACCAAAAGTAAACTCTGAGTTCCACAGGAAACAGGAGCTCATCCTGCCTGACTTTTGTACCCATGGCAATCACCCATCGGAATTGCAATGGCATAAGATTGATGTACGCCGTGCGGTCAAGATTTACATTAGATGCACAGAGACCTTTCGGAAGACGGAAAGACTGTTTGTTTCATTCTCGTCAGATAAAAAGGGACTTGGACTTTCATCTGTTTCCATTAGTCGTTGGATCAGGGACTGTATTGCGGATGCATACAGAGCTCGTGAGCAACCGGTACCATCGGGAGTGACTGCTCATTCGACGAGGAGTGCAGCGACCTCAGCAGCCTGGGCCACCCAGGCGTCCATAGATGACATCTGTAGGGCTGCAACGTGGTCAGCTCCGTCAACGTTCATACGGCATTACAAGTTGGACTCCTTCGCCTCTGCAGAGGCGGCATTTGGGAGACGTGTGTTACAACGAGTTTGTTTATCTCCAACGTCCCTGACAAGACCTTCTCCCTCCCATGGGCAGTAAATCTCTGGTATATCCCATGTTGGACTCTCCTTCCAGATGCAATGGAGAAGAACCGTTGTACCTACCTGAACGGTCTTCTCAGTGCACTGGAAGGAGAGTCCAAACCCACCCGGTTTAGTTGGGGTGCAGGGACGCCGGAGTATGCAGTTAGTCCGTTATTAGTGTTAACAATAAAAATTGGTTATCCTCTTACTATAGTTCTTTCGTTTTTAAAACTGGCTCATGGGAAGAGCAGAGGGGGCGGTGCTCAAATAATATGTAAATTTTTAACTCAGTCTCTACCAATAGAATTGGAGTATTACCCATGTTGGACTCTCCTTCCAGTGCACTGAGAAGACCGTTCAGGTAGGTACAACGGTTCTTTTCGAGTAGAGTTGCTTGATTCTCTGCTTTTTACTTTCTGATGTTTCTTGCTTCCCGCTGGTTTGGTGGGATCGCAATGGACGTGTCCTCTTGAAGGAGGACCGGTGCTCCCTGCTCCAGAGCTGCAGGACAAACCCCCTGTCCCCGGAGCCTCGGCAATGGCTCCTCGGACAGAGGGGAATCCCCTGTTCTAGCATCGAGCCATCCTGACTCGATCCGATCGCGTTGGAGTGACCTCTGGGAGGGTAGAAGGGGTCTCAAGGCAGAGCCCTGCCAAGAGACTCCGCTGCGGTCCTCAGCGAAACCACTGATCAATACAACATATCCAACTGTCAACCCTTATAAAAATGAGTTTAATTAAAGTTTGTTGGTTCATTCATTCATTCATTCATTCATTCATTTATTCATTATTAGAATTGAAAGGGACCTTTCAGGTCATCAAGTCTAACCCCCTACACAAGCAGGAAACCCTACACCACCCCAGCCAGATGGCAGTCCAATTTCCTTTTGAATGTGTCGAGTGATGAAGCGTTCACAACCTCCACTGGCAGGCTGTTCCACTAGTTGATCACTCTCACCATCAGAAAGTTCTTCCTTGTTTCCAGGTTGAATCTCTCCTTGGTCAGTTTCCATCCATTGCTCCTGGTTTGGCCCTCTGGTGCCCTGGATAATAGTGTGGCCCCTTCCTCTCTGTGGCAACCCCTCAAATATCTGTATACTGCTATCATGTCCCCCCTGGGGCACACTATTATCCTTCTTTTTGCTAAACTATCCATTCCCAGTTCCAGCAACCTATCTTTATATGTCTTGGTTTCCAGTCCATTTATCATTCTGGTTGCTCTTATCTGTACTTTCTCTAGAGTTTCAATGTCCTTTTTGCACTGAGGTAACCAAAACTGAATGCAATACTCTAGGCGTGGTCTGACTAGGACATTATAGAGTGATATTAGTACCTCCTTAGTATTGGAGTATATCCCTCTGTTGATGCAGTTTAGGATTGTGTTGGCTTTTTTTAGCCACCGCTGCACATTGCTGGCTCATATTAATTGGTTATCTACCAAGACTCCGAGATCTCTCACACAGTCGCTGCTGTTATATGTAGTTTCTCCCAATTTGTATACGTGTCTTAAGTTTTTCTTATCTAGATGTAATATTTTGCCTTTTTCAACATTAAATTTCATTTTGTTAGTTTGAGCCCACAGTACTAATCTATCTAGATCTTTCTGTATTTTGAGCCTATCCCTGGGGTATTTGCTACCCCACCAGTTTGGTGTCATCTGTAAATTTGATTAGTTACCCCTCTATTCCCTCATCTAGATTGTTGATGAATCTGTGGAACAGCATTGGGCTCAGGACTGAACTTTGAGGTTCTGTCCTGCCTACCTCCTTCTATCTGGATTTGGATCCATTGAGGATTACTCATTGGATGCGGTTGGTCAGCCAACTGATCCATCTACATGTGTTGTTACTCTATCCCACTTTTTTCCCAATTTGAAGAGTAGTAGGTTGTGGTCTACTTTATCAAAAGCTAAAGTCCAGGTATATTAGGTTTATTGCATTATGCTGGTCTACTAATTTGGTTATGGTGTTGAAAAATGATATGAGATTGGTTTGGCATGATCTATTTCTGACAAACCCATGTTGGTTGTTGGTTATTATCTTGTTTGTTTTTAGGTAGTGACAAAGTTGTTTTTTTATTGTTTTGTCTAGTATTTTTCCAGGTATAGATGTCAGGCTGATTGGTCTGTAGTTGCCTGGGTCTGGTTTTTTCTTTCCTTTTTTTTTTTTGTAGATGAAGACTACTTTGGCTTGTTTCCAATCTTCCGGTAGATAGCCAAAAGAAATGTTTAAACCTAGGCTGCAATTAATATATTTAATTATTAGCACACACTTGGCATTACTTATGGTTGTCTCCTTTTCTTAAAATCTCCCAAAAATTTTCAACATGACTAATCTTGTTCTTTCATTATGTCTGAAATATATGAACATTAATACAAAACAAATTCTGCTGAATCAGATCATAGGCAGGCAGGCCCACACATACGCATAGTACTTTAAAAAAAAGCAGAAGCAAAAAACAAGATGGTGGTTCCTACGACATCGCTGAGAAAACAAAATGGTGGTGCTTGGAGGTATAACAGGCTTGTGTTGCTGCCAGTTCCAGTGACCTAGGCCGCCAAGTTACTAACAGTTCTATGGAGCTGGTCCAAACTGGTAGAAACCTACCTCTGATCATAGGGCTACAGAGCTCAATATGCTATTCCCTTGTGGAAAAACTGGATTTTTATGGGCAATAAAGATTTGAATATAATAGTCTTCTCTGTTATTATTCCCATGAACTAGTTTCAAAGTAATTATGCCTTTCTATCCATCATAGATAGTAGATTTTGAAGATGCTAGCAAGTGTTCTTTTATTTTATGATGCAGAATCAGCCATTATGTTTTATGTATTGGAAGCAACAAGGAAACTTGTGAATAAAAAAAGAAAAGATATCACAGATTTACAGATAATTAAACAGCTGCTGGAATTCTCATCTGTAGAGTTTGTGGCATAATACTGTATTGTAAAAAAATTCAGTGAAGAGAAGGAGAAACGTCATCCATATCATATAGATTCTGCCTGTAAAGGTATACTTAAAACATGAGGTTAAGATAGCAGGAATAAATTACCCCTTAAGTATGTTGCCTTACCAGTCAGTAATTCTTTAATCAAATCTTGATTAATGTTTATGCTCAGATTAACTCACATTCCTGGTTTTGCAAGAGGATCCAAACTGTGGGATTCAGTTAAGTGCAATCAACATGTCACACCGTATCACAGTATTTCAGCATATTCTGTTGCTATGCCACACTGTCCAAGTGCTCTTTTTGCTTCCCTGGCTGAGTGACAGCATTTCATCATCGATTTATATCTTATATTAGAAAGGTTTATGTAGTGCTGTTTGGTGTCATTTGGCCCGATCATTGTGATTTATTAGTTGACTTCGGGTGTCCACAGTCAAGTCTGCCATTATAGCTTTTGTATAAGATTTAGTAGCTGTGGGAATTTTGTTTCCTCTTGGCTTCGTCTTCCTTTTCATATATAAATTGATTACTGCTCTTCTGGTCACAGTTTATATGCTTCAGAGAATTTAATAGAAGTGTGAAAAAGTTTCAGAAGATCCCTATTCTAGCAATTTTGGAAAATAGTAGAAATTCCATTAGATCTTTTGTAGAGGTGGGCTCCTCTCGCCTGAACCGGTAGCAACCCGCTGGTGATGTCACAATCATATCATGGAATCAGATCGGTCGGTACTGGTCTGTAGAGACACCATCTTTTTCGAGGGATTTTTCTGTTTTTTTGCTACTGCACATGCGCATGCACACACTCGTGGAACAAGAGGAAGCAAACCAGCAACGAGATAAGTTAGTACTCATCCCTGATCTGTTGCTGTCAAATATGAAGAAATAAATGGGTTGGTTTTGAACAGTCAAGGTTGCCCTAAGATCAGGATCATCTCCCTCCTCAATCTCACTTGTAGACAAAATTGAAATCTAAAATTGAAATCAATTGCTTGGTCGGCTGGCCACCCAACAAGATAGGATGCAAACACACACACAGGAGCTAGCAAACAGCAAAGTACTTTTTTATGTACAAAATTGACTTAAAACTACAGCCACTGCAAAGAAATGTTAGTTTATGATTCAGAGGTCAGGGTTAACAGCTCAAACCGGCAAAAAGTCTCTCTGACTTACTTCAGCCAACTTCTCACTTGGCTTGAGTGTTCAGAATTCCAAAATTGTCCAAAGGAAAAACTAAACCACAAAGCATCAATGTCTCTCTCTCAAATCCGAACGAGAATTTCCTACAGCACCTTTCGCAGCCTTTCCCTTTTTAACCCTGCTGCAGCTTCCTTGATTGCTGACAGCTGTGCCTTAGAATCTCTGTCTGCATCTGTGCAGCTGCTCCTGGTGTCCCAGCATTCTATACATCCTGACATTTAGGATGGGATCATCCATCACCCCTTCCTCATCTGACTCAGATGAGGCTCTGGCTAGAGATCCTACAAGTTCTGCAGATCTGTCTGCCTCGTCTTCCACCTCAACCTCTCCATCCTTGTGAAGCCACACAGGTCTCCTTTGATCCAATGGACCCGGCTTCTCTGACTCAAAATCAGTGACCAGAGGAGCTGGCTGTGAGCCAACCACAACAGTGTCAAAAAGGCGTTTCTTTTGCTTCAGCTGATTTTTTTTCTTATTCATTGAAACAACAGTCCTCAGCTTATAACTGTAATTGGAACCTGAATTTTTGTTGCTAAGCAAGTTGGTTGTTAAGTGATTCACACCAATTCTGCATCCTTTTTTGCCATGATTAAGGAAATCACTGCAGTCATTAAGGGGATCAGATGGTCATTAAGCGAATCCAGCTTCCCGCATCGGCTTTGCTTATCAAAATCAGGCCGGAAGGTTGCAAATAGCAATTACATGATCCAAGAACACTAAAACCATTATAAATACATGTGGATTGGAATACATGACCATTGAAATTCTGTAATGGTTATAAGTACAAGAGTGGTTGTAAGTTGCTTAGGGCAAGTAAGTGCTGTGGTTACTTCAAACAGTCATTAAAAGGCATAGGCATAGAAATCAAATGAATGAATGAATGAATGAATGAATGAATGAATGAATGAATGAATGAATGAAAGTTGGAAATTATATGTACTAATAAATTGAAGTTATTGATCTTGAATTTGGATTAGATAATTGTCACTAATGAGAATGTAATTGGCTTCCCAATCAACCATTGCTTTTTCATGGCAAGACACTAGGTAATTCTTTATCTCAAAACAGGCAATTGGATAAGAATTACTAATGAGAGAAAGGGGGAAGGATGGTACATATAAGGGTTTGGCCTTTGTCCGTACATATTCAATTTATGTCCCTGCAACCAATGGGCCAAAACTGTTCATTCCTGTTTTACGTTATGGACAAGTAAAAAGAAAAACCATTCATATTTTTTTAAAAAAATCTAAGTTGAACAAGTCACTAAGTTATTAAGTATACTTCAGATGAATAATAATTCTGACTCTTGGGTTCAGGCTCACATTCATTCTACTATATTCTATTTCATGTAAGATTAATGGTAATTCATAAAAACTCTATGTTGTCATAAATGTCCATTTCCAATAGCTTGGGATCATTGCTTTGCTAACTCAGTCAGCCACATGATTTGTAACTTCTGTGCCTGGAACTTTTGGTAGCTGTTAACTTTATAAATAGTCTGATTTATGACTTTAAGGCATATTGTAATAGCTGGAAACCATTCACGTATTTATATTTAAAGAAGGAAGCTTTTGATGTCCATATTACATATATGACATATTTTTATGGTATACATTATACTGAACATTGTTCAGAATATTTCATCATATGTTGATTTGCACAACACTTAACAATCAGACATGTTTTGCTAGTGCTCCTTTCTATTATAGGCACAGGTGTTTGCAGTTCAATTTATCTTGTCTAAGCTTCTTCTGGGACTCAATTGATTGTTTTCTATATTCTTCCAGACTTTCCCTTTCCCTTTTATCTTATACCACTTTGACCATTAAATACTCATATAGCAAATTGCAGACAGATGCAGTAGCCTCAAGACGGGATGTCCATTGCTTCTGTACAGAGAGATTATATGCTAAAGAATCAAAGATTTGTGAATGTTCATTGCCAACTTCTCTGTAACTCTGTAACTCCTAAATCATTTGCACTTAAATGGATAGATTGAAAGGATTTTGAATCTTGGATGTGTATTTTTGGAGGCAGGGATGTGTGTGTGTGTGTGAGAGAGAGAGAGAGAGAGAGAGAGAGTGGGGGGGGAGGGGAGGAGAAGAGGAAAAGGAGAAAGAAGAAGAGGAGGAGTAGGAATCTTCATGTATATGCATTTGTGGGGTGGAGTTATGTGTATGTGTATATGAGAGAGAGAATGGGGGAGGAGAAAGGGAAGAGGAAGAGGAAGAAGAAAAAGGAGGAGGAGGAGGAAGCAGGAGAATTCTTTAGTTCTTTCATTTGTCCAGGTCAAATAAAACAAGGGATTCTGAAGCATTGCCAATATAGTGGCACCTCTACCTACAAACGCCTCTACTTACGAACTTTTCTAGATAAGAACCCAGTGTTCAATTTTTTTTGCCTCTTCTCAAGAACCATTTTCCACTTACAAACCCGAGCCTCTGAAACTGTAACTGGAAAAGGCAGGGAGAAGCCTCCGTGGGGCCTCTCTAGGAATCTCCTGGGAGGAAACAGGGCCAGAAAAGGTGGGGAAAAGCCACTGTGGGACCTCTCTAGAAATCTCCTGGGAGGAAACAGGGCCTCCACCCTCCCTGTGGTTTCCCCAGTTGCACATATTATTTGCTTTTATATTGATTCCTATGGGAAAAATTGCTTCTTCTTACAAAGTTTTCTACTTAAGAACCTGGTCACGGAACAAATTAAGTTTGTAAGTAGAGGTACCACTGTATATGGAATTTCTGAGCATGAGTATTTATCTTTCTTGTTTATTTTGTATATACTTTGAATATGACATTTAACAATCTAATAAAGTGTATCTTTATTTTGAGAATGTAGTCAGTTTCTAACCTTTAGCTGAAAAGCTTAATATGAGCGACATTTTGTTTAAAACTGTTGATTTTTATTATAGAATCAAGGCTTTTGGTTTGCCATAGTTTCAAAATATTTAATATTTAAAAGCATTATGATGGTTGAAATGTCAGTATTCACACACAGATGGCTGCAAAAAGAGACATTCAATCAAAAGTACAGTGATCCCTCTATTATCGCGAGGGTTCCGTTCCAAGACCCCTCGCGATAATCGATTTTTCGCGATGTAGGGTTGCGGAAGTAAAAACACCATCTGCGCATGCGCGCCCTTTTTTCTATGGCCGCGCATGCGTAGATGGTGGAGTTTGCGTTCCCCGCTGCCCACGCAAAGGGGAAACCCCGATTTGGCTCCTCGCTGCTGCTGCGCTACCGAGCAGATCAACTGCTGGGCGGCCGAAGGAACCTTCCCTGGGTCTTCCCCCTCTTGCTGGCGGGCGGGCGAGCGGCGGGCATCAGCGAGGAGCCGGGGTTTCCCCTTTGCGTGGGCGGCCGGGGAGGACCCAGGGAAGGTTCCTTCGGCCGCCCAGCAGCTGATCTGCTCGGTAGCACAGCAGCAGCGAGCAGACGAAGATCGGGATTTCCCAGCCGCCCACGCAAAGGGGAAACCCCGGCTCCTCGCTGATACCCCCGCTCGCCCGCCCGCCGCCCGCCAGCAAGAGGGGGAGAGATAGAGAAAGAGAGAGAAGGAAAGAAAGAGATGAGAGAGGGAGGAAGAGAGTGTGAGAGAGGAAGAAGCAAGATAGAGAAAGAGAGAGAGAAAGCAAGATGAGAAAGGAAGGAAGAGAGTGACGTCATCGGGTGGAAAAATCGCGATATAGCGTTTCGCGAAGATCGAGATCGCAAAACTCGAGGGATCACTGTATATATATATATATGTAGGTAGGTAGGTAGGTAGGTAGGTAGGTAGGCAGGCAGGCAAAGGCAGAATAGAATAGAATAGAATAGCATGGAATAACAGAGTTGGAAAGGACCTTGGAGGTCTTTTAGTCCAACCCTCTTTTAGTTCAAATCCCAGGTAACACACCTGTTGGGACAAAGGCAACACAGCTGCCTAATCTTAAAAAAATTGGGTCTGATTCCTTAGTGGGAACCATTATTATTTCTCCTCTCATTTTTTTTTCTATCCATAGCCACCCAGATTCATTCTCTGGCAATTCTGTACTTAAAATGAAATTGGTTATAAAGCCAAGAAAGGTCTGTTAGAAACCAAGAGATTGATCAGAAATAAAGTCCTTGATATATTTGCATCTAAATGCCCAGAAAGTTCATTGCAGTGCAAGCTACAGAGCATTTCTGCTTCTTTGTCAGTTAAAATAAAACAAGAAACCAATTTTTGAGTTTAAGGCAGACCAAAATAGTCTGCTCTCCTGTTTTCTCCCAATTGCTGAGCTGCAAAGTAATATATGCTACAACATTTTCTAACAAGTGGTATGCATTTTTATAAAAGCAATATATATGTGTTCTGAGCTTTCTAAAGGGAGCTTTAAGTTTCTTGTTTCAGTGAGAGCTAGCTGTATAGTACTGTGTGCAGTTCTTTTATGCTACACAACAGCTGTGAGGGTAAATGTTAGATTCAACTGAATCATGTTCAGGCTCCCTCTCTGGAGGCTCTTTTTCAAACAAACAATAAAGGGAACTTTAATCCCTTGATTGATGATATTTGATTCATCAGCAGCAGCTTACAACTTTGATATGAGACATCAAGCATTAGAAATGAAATATAGACCATCACGGTGGCTTTTGGTGCTTGGAGGCTACACTATGACCTGCCTGAATCATTTTTCTTATTTATTGCATCTCTGTAGCTGGGTCAGAATTCAAATGGGTGGATGGGAAGCCTGTATTTATGGTCTAAAGGACCAAGTATATATTTAGGTTTAAATGAAGAGAATAGCCTTTGGTTGGATGGGTAAGCTGATTGGATGACATTCACACATAATGTATGTGTCAAAATTGTGGCTGATTTAGAAAAGATATTTCAGCATTAAAAAAAATGAAAATATATATCCCTCTGATCTATCCATTTCACTGGTGGAGTGAAGTTGCTTAAGAATCTAATTCACCAGGCAAGAATGCATAAGAAGAGATTTTGATGGTTAATTGTTGTTCATCATCTATATGACCAAGTTGCCTTTTTAAAAATTGATTTATTTATTGATTTATTTATTTTTATTTATTAGATTTGTATGCCGCCCCTCTCCGAAGACTCGGGGCGGCTCACAACAATAATAAAAACAATGTTACAAATCTAATATTAAAAGAGAAAAAACATATAAAACCCCATCATTTAAAACCATACAACACATACATACCAAACATAAAATATAAAAGCCTGGGGGAGGTGTCTCAGTTCCCCCATGTCTGGCAATATAGGTGGGTCTTGAGTAATTTACGAAAGAAAAGGAGGGTGGGGGCAGTTCTAATCTCCGGGGGGAGTTGATTCCAGAGGGCCAGGGCCGCCACAGAGAAAGCTCTTCCCCTGGGCCCCGCAAAACGACATTGTATAGTCGACGAGACCCGGAGAAGGCCAACTCTCTGGGACCTTATCGGTCGCTGGGATTTGTGTGGTAGCAGGCAGTTCTGGAGGTGGTCTGGTCCAATGCCATGTAGGGCTTTAAAGGTCATAACCAACACTTTGAATTGTGACCAGAAACTGATCCAGTGCAGGCCACAGAGTGTTGTAGAAATGTGGGCGAATCTGGGAAGCCCCACGATGGCTCTCGCAGCCGCATTCTGCACGATCTGAAGTTTCCGAACACTTTTCAAAGGTAGCCCCAATGGCTCTTAAACTTATAGTAATTGAAAGGAAGTTCATTTGAGAAACTGGAGTTCCTAAATATAAGGATAGCCTGGCTAACATTATAGAAACTATTTGTGGAAATCTCCTGCTTGGGCAGGGAGTTGGACTAGATGACCTGCAAGGTCACTTCCAATCAGGGGTGGGCTAATACCCGGATGGGGGGGGACACAATGGGGTAGCAAAAATGGAGCTCCACCCCAGAGCACCCAATTTGCACTGAAAGGTGTTGAAAGAAAATGCATAAGCCATGCCCACAGTGTGGTAGTAAAACTTTTGGTAGGCTTTCACTGCTTCCAACTCTATTAATCTGTTAAAGTGAGTTGTATGGATATTTGGTAGATGCCTGTAAGTAGATGAGGAAACTGATTTGGGATGAATAATAGAGCCAACTTTCCAATATGGTCCTATAACAAGTAATAGGGATACAAAAAGAGAATGTAACTATCATCAATTATCATGCCTGTAAAAAACTAATCTAGGAATGGACCATGTATGATATTTCCATCTCCAATTTCCATCAAAGAGATTGATATCTAATTGTATGATAATGAGGTTCTAAAAGTAATCAATAATTTTCTCTATTTCCTATTCACACACTGCATTGTAGTTTTGTGGGCAGTAGATGACTTAAAGGTCAGTGTAAGTACCTTGCGCAATGTATGTAGGTGATTTTATTAGAATTCCTTTTTTAAAAAGATACCACCCATCTGAACTTAATAATGTAAATGTGGTTAATTAGATTTTTATATTCTGTACTTAGATCACATTTCATGCTGCTCTTATCATTTGTACACCTGCAACCCAGAGATATAAAAGGACACTTGAACATTTATTAAATGTTACTCTGTCAGCAAGGGCTCTTCTGTTCATTTTGATGGATGATGTAGATTAATATTCATAGCAATGAAGAGGAAAAACAAGCTCATAAGAATTTATCTATTTGATACTTCCCAACTCTATTTAGAATTACAACATATCTGTAGAGATGTGGAAATCACAGACACATAGTTTCTAGAATGCTTTGTCCAGGTTGGAAATATCTCTCTGGGCTGAGCAGAGCTGTCTCATGTTGAGAAGCAAGCTCTCTTCTCTCTGGGATCATACTGTGTGTCATGATTCTGGACTTGCAAGTTTATTCTTTTATAACCAGTTTCTTGTGTGTAAAAATATAAAACATTAATTCTTAACTTGACCTAGTTGCAATGTAAATAGTTAATATGTAACATATAGGATACAGACAAATCCTGTCAGGGATACAAAGATCGCTAAATAAACAGGAGAGCATCTTAATTAATCAGACAAACAGAAGGGCTTCAATTACCTAAATTCAACATAAACTTAGACAATTATTTCCTTAAACTTAATCAAGAGGGGTGAGTTTCTCTCTCCAGCACGTAGCTTCTTTAATCCAATAATAATAATAATAATAATAATAATAATAATAATAATAATAATAATAATAATGATGATGATGATAATAATAATGATAATAATGATAATGATGATGATAATAATAATGATGATAATAAAAATAATAATAATAATAATAATTATTATTATTAGTATTATCATCATTATTATTATTATTATTATTATTATTATTATTATTATTAATTGGACTTGTATGCCACCCCTCTCTGAAGACTCATGGTTGGTTTGACCTTTGTTCTTAGCCAGACAAGCATGTAACAATTTCCTTAGATATATAGAGAGTACAGTAATACCTCGTCTTATGAACTTAATTGGTGCCGGAAGGAGGTTCATAAGGTGAAAAGGAATAGGAATCAATGGAAAAGTGATTAATGCGTGCAAGCCCAAAACTCAGAAACCCGGAAGCCAGCCGCCACCACCGAAGGAGGCTTGAGCCTGCCAATCCTCCCCGCCCTTTTGCCATGCATGTCATCCTGGGTGAAGCGCTGGGGGGAAGGAATCAGGAAGGTCCTCCTGCTCCCCTCCCCAGCTGAAAGCACAACAGAGTTCTGCAGCTGTCAGTGGCTTGAGCCTCCCTTTCCTCTACGCCACTTCGCCCTGCCTGTCATCCTGGGCGAAGTGTTGGGGGGAGGGAGTCAGGAAGGTCCTCCTGCTCCCCCCCCAGCCAAAAACACAAAGGCAGTCTGCTGCCGCCCGCTTGAGCCAGGATGACAGGCAGGGCAAAGTGGTGTGGAGCAATGGGAAGCTGAAGCCGCTGGCGGTTTGAGCCTCCCTTTGCCCCACGCTGCTTCGCCCTGCCTATTGTCCTGGATGAAGTGCTGTGGGGAGAGAGTTAGGAAGGTTGTCCTGCTCCCCCCCAGCCAAAAATACAAAGGCGGTCTGCTGCCGCCCGCGGAGCAATGGGAAGCTGAAGCCGCCAGCGGTTTCAGCCTCCCTTTGCTCCACGCTGCTTCACCCTGCCTGTTGTCCTGGGTGAAGTGCTGGAGGGAGAAAGTTAGGAAGGTCTTCCTGCTCCCCCCCAGCCAAAAATACAAAGGCGGTCTGCTGCTGCCCGCGGAGCAATGGGAAGCTGAAGCCGCCGGCGGTTTCAGCCTCCCTTTGCCCCACGCTGCTTCGACCTGCCTGTGGTCCTGGGTGAAGTGCTGGGGGGAGACAACAGCCGGGCAGCAAGGCTTCTCAGCGGCCTTCCGGGTTCGGCATTCGGGAGGCCGCTGGGAAACCTCCCTAACGCCAAGAAGCCCCCCCCCTGCCCAGCTGTCACCTTTTAAAACAGCCGGGGGGCTTCTCGGTGGCCTCCCGAACGCCGAACCTGGAAGTTCGGGTTTGGCGTTCGGGTTCGGGAGGCCACTGGGAAGCCCCCCGGCTGTTTTAAAAGGTGACAGCCAGGCGGTGGGGCTTCCCAGCGGCCTCCTGAACCCGAACTTTTGCCAAACTTCCAGGTTCGGCGTTCGGGAGGCTGTCAGGAAGCCCCGCCGCCTGGCTGTCACCTTTTAAAACAGCCGGGGGGCTTCTCGGCGGCCTCCCGAATGCCGAACCCGGAAGTTTGGGTTTGCCGTTCGGGTTCGGGAAGCCGCTGGGAAGCCCCCCGGCTGTTTTAAAAGGTGACAGCCAGGCGGCGGGGCTTCCCAGCGGCCTCCCGAACCCAAACTTTTCCCGAATGTCCGGGTTCGGCATTCGGGAGGCCGCTGGGAAGCCCCGCCACCCGTCTGTCACCTTTTAAAACAACCGGGGGGCTTCTCGGCGGCCTCCCGAATGCCAAACCCGGAAGTTCGGGTTTGACGTTCGGGTTCGGGAGGCGATCTTTTAATTAGAAAATTAAAAGATAGTAGATGCCAGAGGACAACAGAGAGGAATCTACAGTGAAATCCCCTGAATTATATAGTACTTCCCTACACTTGACTTTGACTTAATAATTGTATACGCAGATAGAAAAGTTGATTCTTCAAGTTAGATAATTTTCACTGAGGCTGCAAAGTAAGGAAGTCTTTAAACCTACCTCTGAGGCTGGTGGGCTTAGTGAAATTGTTGTTGAGAGAGCAAGAAACCATACCTCAAATTGTTGTTGGAAGAGTTCAATTCCTTGGGGAAGCATTTTATTTTTAATGTCACTTTGAGTTCCTAGCTTTGATTGCTTAGGCTCCAAAGAGTGTTTTTGTTTGAAAACTCTGTCATCTTGAGCAACTTTTCTACACATTTGGAAAATCCATTGCTTGTTTTCTGTTATTCATTGGTGAGTTCCCAATCTCTTGGTCACAATGAACTTATAGGTATCATGGGAAGATGGTAAATTGACTGGAATGTAGAATGTAAAGAATGTAAACAATAGAACTCAAATATAAATCCAGGAAAGACGAAGGAAATGATTGTATGCACGCTGGGGTGGATTCTAACTTACCTCACTGCCAGTTCATTTCCTCCTGCACCACGTGGGTGGGCATGCTTGCACTTTGCATATGCATACATGCGCAGTGCCAAAAATTCCCACAAAATAAACCCCCCCCCCAAAAAAAAAAATAAGATGGTGGCATATGCACAATGCCAAAAACTCCACCTTCTGCACATGCGTAGGAAAAAAAAAACCCAAAAAATTCCAAAAGACAAAATTAAACAAAAGATGGTGGCGTCACCAGCAGTTTGCTAATGGTTCTATAAAACTAGTGTGAACCAGGACGAACCCACCTCTGGAGTGATTGTGGGGTGAGGTTTGTGTGGTGAAGATTGTGTAGTGAGGAGATTTTAAGCTTTTAAAAGGGGCTAGCTATAGTTATTAATCCAAAGAAAAGATGAGTTATCTGAAAATACATCTCTCAAATGTTTTGTAACGTATGCAAGGTAGGAATAAGCGTTTGTAGGAAATTAACCAATATTGATACAACCAGATTGATATAGGAAGTAACGTTTTCACTTTTTAAAACAAGTTTTATTGATTGCACTTAATAAATGCACTTTTGTAAGATGCTTGAAGCACCTCTTCATCTTTTCCTCTCTCATTTGAAATTTGACTGAATTTAAATTTAAGAAACAACAACAATTTACAAAACAGTAATAAGCACACAGTGCAAAATTCTGTTCAAGGATATCAACATGAGATACTGTCACCTGTTGCCTGTGCAGAGTATTTACCACCAAACAAAAACTGTATTTTTGTCTTAAATATTCTTTGTGTTCTTCTACTTTGCTTCAGGAGTATTTCTGATTACAAGTCAGTAGAGAAATTAAATTATCAATTTGTAAGTAGTATAATATAATACAAATGATAAATTGTATCATAATCCCCTTGTTAATTTTTATAAAAAATAACTGATTTGCTTAATTCTCTTATCTTTAAACAAATTGTGTTACATAGAGAATTTGCACAAAATTGTATTACCTGGGACTAGGAATCAGGAATGTTTTCCTGAAATATATGATACTTTATTATGATTGTTTCCCAATTTAATAAGATTAAAACAAGCAGAATAATGTGCATAACATGTACTGTACTAATAGAAAACATTATGGCAGTAATGATTAGTTCCAGGGGTGTAGAAACGGGTGGGCTGCTGCCTGGACAGAGGGGATTGCAGTGGGGTAGTGAAAATGGAGCTCCACCCCAGAGCATCCAATTTGTACTGAAAGATGTTGAAAGAAAATGTAGGGCGTCCTGCATAAGCCACACCCACAGTGTAGTAGTAAAAATTTTGGTAGCCCTTCACTGTGTAGAAACCACAGTTCACATACTACCTTTCCCTTTCTTTTGAATTTGAGAATCCGTTCTCAATTTCCACATGAAAATGGAACCTATTCTGTAAATCCTCCTTTCCCCCTTAGATAATAAAATAGCAGTAACATTGTTCTTGGATAAAGTGAACAACATATTTTTCCAAAATGTCATTGTGTTTTAAATATAGGTGTCATTGTAATGGGATGTGGACCCAAAGAAACAGTGGGGGCAACCCATAGCCACATTCTAGAACAATGATGGTGAACCTTTTAGAAACTGAGTGCCCAAACTGCAGGTGTGCATGCCCAAATTGAAAGGTGCACATGCATGCACAGCAGACATCCCAAGATCAGCTGGCCAGCGGAAGGCCGGCCATCCCAAAACCAGCAGCATGGCAAGAGGTAAGATCATGTTCTTTCATGAGCTTGTTTCATCATTTTCAGGGAAACAGAAGCTCACAAAAGAATGCCACAGAGATCTGACCTGGGGCAACGGCATGCATGCAAACAGAGAGGGTGATAGGTTCGCCATCATGGTCCTAGAAGATCTCATGATAGATCTAGTAGGTTAGAATGTTATGGCATTACTTTGGCAAGATTCTGTCCATTCTTATGCTCATGTAATAGACTGTATTGCTATTAATTTTGACATCTTTCTCACCTTATCATGTTTTCTATTATATTCTCCTATTGATATCATAGAAACATGACGGCAGAAAAAGACCTCATGGTCCATCTAGTCTGCCCTTATACTATTTTCTGTATTTTATCTTACAATGGATATATGTTTATCCCAGGCATGTTTAAATTCGGTTACTGTGGATTTACCAACCACGTCTGCTGGACGTTTGTTCCAAGGATCTACTACTCTTTCAGTAAAATAATATTTTCTCATGTTGCCTTTGATCTTTCCCCCAACTAACTTCAGATTGTGTCCCCTTGTTCTTGTGTTCACTTTCCTATTAAAAACACTTCCCTCCTGAACCCTATTTAACCCTTTAACATATTTAAATGTTTCGATCATGTCCCCCCTTTTCCTTCTGTCTTCCAGACTATACAGATTGAGTTCATTAAGTCTTTCCTGATACGTTTTATACTTAAGACCTTCCACCATTCTTGTAGCCCGTCTTTGGACCCGTTCAATTTTGTCAATATCTTTTTGTAGGTGAGGTCTCCAGAACTGAACACAGTACTCCAAATGTGGTCTCACCAGCGCTCTATATAAGGGGATCACAATCTCCCTCTTCCTGCTTGTTATACCTCTAGCTATGCAGCCAAGCATCCTACTTGCCTTTCCTACCGCCCGACCACACTGCTCACCCATTTTGAGACTGTCAGAAATCACTACCCCTAAATCCTTCTCTTCTGAAGTTTTTGCTAACACAGAACTGCCAATGCAATACTCAGATTGAGGATTCCTTTTCCCCAAGTGCATTATTTTACATTTGGAAACATTAAACTGCAGTTTCCATTGCTTTGACCATTTATCTAGTAAAGCTAAATCATTTACCATATTACAGACCCCTCCAGGAATATCAACCCTATTGCACACTTTAGAGTCATCGGTAAATAGGCAAACCTTCCCTACCAGATCTTCCCCTATGTCACTCACAAACATATTAAAAAGAATAGGACCCAGAACAGACCCTTGTGGCACACCACTTGTAACCTGTCTCTGCTCAGAATACTCGCCATTAACAATAACTCTCTGATGTCTATGCTTCAGCCAGCTTGAAATCCACTGAACTATCCAGAGATTAAGTCCAATCTTCACTAATTTATATATCAGCTCTTTATGTGGAACCGTATCAAAGGCTTTGCTGAAGTCCAGATAGGCAATATCCACGGCACCACCTTGATCCAACACCTTTGTGACATAGTCAAAGAAATCAATGAGATTAGTCTGACATGATTTGCCTTCAGTAAAGCCATGCTGATTTGGGTCCAATAAGTTATTGTTTTTTAGGTTGCTGATTTATCCTCTTTTTGAGTAGAGTCTCCTATGACTAGATATTGCAGAAGAGACGGAGTAACGACTCGGACACAAGAGCTGGATTTAAACTTGGGTCATTTTTATTATAATAAATTTGCATAATTTATTAATTAAATTAGCATGAATTAGCATAAATTTGCATAAATCAACATACTCAACTATGACCCGGAACCAAATGGACCTGCAGGGTCAAACAAACACTTCCGGGGCGGAAATGACGTAAAAGGTCAACATTCCTGGGCAACTATGGGCGTAATCGATGCTGGTCCAGGTGAGGGACCTCTCCCTCACCTGAGACCCTGCCATACACTCGCATGAGGGGGGTCCCGCCGGCTCACCCCTACCCTGGGACTTCAATAGCGGGACCCAAAGACAGGTTCCCCCCAAGTGCGCAGGTAGCACCCACCATGGTCTTGGAGAGAACCTGTCAATCATCCCCAAAGATGCCCAAGGGAGAACGCGCAGTTGCTGAAACCACCCAGATTTCCGCCCCTAACCTGCCACGGAGCGGGGGTCAGATCTCTATCTTGGCCCCCCGACTCCCCCCTCTATCTGTGCCAGCTCACGCAGAGACCTCTGCAGGTCCTGTAAGAAAATGCCGTTCCCCTGTTCTGACAGGTGAACGCCATCGGCCCGGTAAAGCCACGGCCGATCTACAGTGATGAGGGGATGGGCCACTACAATCCCCCCTAATTCTTTGACAGTTTTTCCCACAGCCTTATTCACCCTGCGTCTAACCCGGTGGATGGCCCTAAGGGAAATGGCGTCCCTCCAAACGATCCTTGGGAGGATCTCTGACCACACCACTTGCGTGGTGGGCCATAACGTGCGAAGCCGCCGCAGGTCTTCGCGCGCCTGGACGATCAACGGTAGACCGCCAAGCAGGCATAGGTCATTGCCACCGAGGTGCAAGACCAGCCATCTGGGTGCGGCTATGGGCTGCCGACCACCCAGTCCCATCTGGGCGCGACCCTGGGTAGCCGCCCGCCCAGCAGCGCCGGGTACCGCCCTGAGATGCTGAGTACCCAGCAACGTCGGTAGGAGACCCTCCCACCGCATACCCCTCCGGCCCATCCAAACAACATTGACCCACCGTCCCAACGACAGCTGGGTCCCGATGGCACTTCTGGCTGCTGAGCGGCCAGCCCAGAAGACCATGCTGTGGCCACACAGCAGCGCCGTCGGTTTCTGCCTGGACTGGGAACCTGGAAGAGGACACACACAGAGAGGTTACCTAGCCTAAACCCTGCCCAGGATCCTCAGCGGGCCTAACATAACCCAAATATGCCGCTGACCGCCAGCGGCCGATCTCCTGAATCCGTTGGGCCGGGAGACCAGAAAGTGCCGCGCTAGTGGCGGCACCGATACGGAACGAATGCGTTCCATAGCCGGCGGGATCCATGCCTACCTGAGACATAGCCTTAGACACTATCGCCCAGAATTGATATCGGGTCAGGGGGGAACCATCCTGATGTATAAAAAGGTACCCACGCCCTGACCCGCGCAAAACACAAAATTGCTGCAAAGCAGCCACCGGGCAAACAGACTTATCGGTGGCTGCGCTAAGTTCAAGTCTAACCCCTCTGTGTAACTGATCTGTCTTGGAGTGTCTCACCAAAAGAGAGACACCCCCCTGTCTAAAGGTCAGATCAGCGAGCTGGAAGGCGCGGAGCGACAAGTCAGACTGCGAGGAGGCCATTGCCTCGCTGACCCTGAGGGCCCCAAAAAACATAACACAAGTCGCTGCCCTGAACAGCCGAGCCTCGTAAAGAGAGGCACACAGACTGCCAAATGTCTGATTAATCAGAGACAGCTGCTGAACCGTCAGGGCCCGACGAGTGTCCGAGGGGAACCCCTGTCGCTCCCGCACCCAACCTTCCAGCATCCTCCGGATGCGAAAATCACCCGTAAAATCACCAAACCCCCCCGCCTTGGACAGAAAGGCGAGGCCGGCTAACCTAGCCCTGATAGTCCTAACTGAAAGGCCACGCCCCTTCAGCAGGACACAGAATTCCGCTAGGTGCTCCACCGGGGCAGGCCAGCAATGGGGGTAACCCTTACCCAGCCTGAAATCCCCAAACTCCTTACCTGCACGCTGATAAGCTCGCAGGGTGCTAGGAGCTACCGATAAGCCGATCGCCCGGGAGGCCTCGTCTCTCCAGCTCTCGAGAGCCCGCCCAGGCTCCACAGGTGGGCTGGAAACACCTCTGGCGACTCTCGGGCCCACGGGGCCAGGGTCCGAAACCTGGACAACTGACCACGGGACAAGGCGTCAGCCACCCCGTTATCTAAACCAGGGACGTGCCTAGCCAAAAACAAGGCGTTCAAAGACAAGGACCTGTGCACAAAATGGCGGACAAGCCGCATCACCCTATCACTCTTAGAGGACAGGGCGTTCACAACATGGACAACCGCTAGATTGTCGCACCAAAAATGCACAGTCTTATCCCTGAACTGCTCCCCCCAGAGCTCTAAGGCCACTATTAAGGGGAAAAGCTCCAAAAAAGTTAAGTCCTTAACCAATGAACAGGCACTCCATTCCGGAGGCCATGCCGACCAGCACCACTGGTCACCTAAAACTACCCCAAAACCGCAAGTCCCTGCGGCGTCGGAACACAACTGCAGCTCCGCTTCCAAAAGAAGCTCCTGCCGCCAAAAGGACAACCCGTTAAACCGTTCCAAAAACTCCCGCCACACGCAGAGGTCAGCCCTGACCCCTGCACATAAGCGGGTACGATGGTGGGGCAAACTTAGCCCCTTCATCGCATCATACAACCGGCGAGAAAAAGCCCTACCAGGCACCACTACCCGACAGGCAAAATTAAGAATCCCAGCCAACTCTTGGAGCTGCCGAAGAGTAACCTTCCTGCAGCCCAAGACCGCCTCAAGCTTGGACCTGATTTTAACCAACTTATCCAGGGGCAATCTAGAAGATTGCGCCACTGAATCCAATTCAATACCCAGAAAGGTAATCCTGGTGGCAGGGCCTTCGGTCTTCTCGGAGGCTAAAGGCACCCCCAATTGAGCACAAAGGGCTTCGAAGTCCCGCATCAAAGCAAAGCATTGCTCCGATTGCGCAGGCCCGGCCATCAAGAAATCATCAAGGTAATGAACGACGGACCCCAGACCACTCCGCCTCCTGAGCACCCACTCGAGGAAGGTACTAAAGCTCTCAAAAAGGGAGCAGGAAATAGAGCAGCCCATCGGCAATGCCCTATCCACGTAAAACCCACCTTCGAAATGGAAGCCCAGCAGCTCGAAGTCGCCCGGGTGAATGGGGAGGAGCCGAAATGCCGACTTAATGTCGCATTTACCCATAAGGGCCCCCACCCCACACTCCCTAACCATAGCCACGGCCGCATCAAAGGATGCGTACCGGACAGAACAAAGCTCGTCAGGAATGAAATCATTCACTGACTCCCCTTTCGGAAAAGACAAATGGTGAATCAACCTAAATTCACCACTCGCCTTTTTGGGGACCACACCCAAGGGGGACACACGAAGATTCGGAAAGGGCGGCTCCGGGAAGGGCCCAAGGACCCTGCCCTCAGCCACCTCCTTTCGAATCTTAGCCCGTACAATGTCTTCATGTCCGACAACCGACCTGAGGTTGTCGGACATGAAGGCCCTCCTAACACCCACATAAGGGATCCTAAATCCCTCGGAGAAGCCCCTCAAGAGCAACTCGGCTCTCGGGCGAGGGTGGTAGTCGAACAACCAACCCTCGAGCACAGACACCCTAATTGGACTGGGCCCCTTTTCCCCCAGCTGGTGGGGGAGGTTTTCCTGGACCCCCGCCCTTCTTCTCCGCCCCTTTCTTGGGGCGGGGACAGACTGAAGCTGCATGGGACCCCCCACAATTCCCGCAGGCATGCTTGTACTTACAAAAGGGATGAAAACACGCCCCTTTTGCAGCAAACTCATGACAAGCGGGCGAGGCCCCCTTGCCAGCCACACCCGGAGTCGCCTTGGCCGGCGAAGCCGCGCCAGGCTCCTCCTCCATAAAGTGCCCACTATCCGTGCGCTCACACCCTTCCTTCCCGGACATATGCGTGGCCCGGAACCACAGGTCCGGGACCACCATATCCCACGGCAAGTTAGGCTCCACCGACATCCTCATGCGGAAACCCTTATCATAATGGCGCCAGATGGTGCCCTTATATTCAAAGTGGGCCCTGGCAATCAAGTCTATATACTTAAACATGGCAGAGGCCATAGCCGGCTGCCGTTGGATCACCACCGACCCATAGGTAAGAAAGGCATACAGCCAGGAGCTGAAGCATTTCGTTACCTTGGTCTTCTTCGTTTTCTCCCCCGGGACAATCTCTTTCTCCTGCTTGGGAACCTCACGGTTCAAAAGCGAAAAAAGATCGACGTATTCGCCCCGCCAAATAGCCTCCTTGACCGACGGGTGAAGGTGGCATCCTAGAGGGGTGGACGGCAGCCCGCACGGTATGGCCCCCGCTTTAATACAAGCGAAGGGGTCCCATACCGAGTTGGCCGCCACACCAAAAACACCCGCCCCATGGGGGTAGGGGAAAACCGGGAGCGGGGGCATGACAGGAGGGGCCGGAGGAACCCACCCCCCTGCCCCTGGCACCGCTGGTGTCCCCGCAGGACCCGTCCCAGACAACGGAGCAGCGCCGACCGCCGGCGGCCCCGGAGGAGGTACCGGCGGAGCCCACACCTGCCCGCAGGTGCCCGCGGGGGACCCCAAAAAGCTGGACCCACTCCCGACCCCCGCCGGGGGAAAACCCGGGGCGGGGGGGGAAGAAAAGACAGGGATGTGTTGTGTGGTGCAGCCTCACCTGCCCCGTACGGGGTTGAAGACATCCACGGGGGGCCCAATGGTGCGGGGCCCGGGAAAGCCGCCATCGGCCCTGCAGGGGCCTGCTGTCCGAACGGAGCCGGCTGCCCAGCCTGGGCCGCCGCCGGATCCCTCCCCAACGCCGCGGGCACTTGATCGCTGGACGCTCCGGGGACTGCACCGCTCCTCCACTGCTCGAGCTCATCGAGCCTCTCCAACACCCTGGCCCAAGACACAGCAGGAGAAAAATCAGTTTGAGGGGCAGGAGGCAACGAGACCACCCCCCCCTGGTCAGGGACCACCCCCGCAGTCCCCTCCCTGCTGGCCCGGGCCCGGGCAGAAGGCCTAAGGGCCCTTCTGGGGCGCACCGCTGGCGGAGCCATAGGAGTAGTGGCAGGCCTCTTCTTAGGAGCCATCACACTGTTCCTTGTATGCAATGAGCCACTAAAACCACCTAGGCCGAAACCCCCAGCACGAGTGGCAGGCCCAACTCCCCCACCGCAGGGCCCAACCTAGAGCCTGAGAGCCCCAGCTACCCCCTCAACCCTTTTATTGGGTATAATACTTAATTATAGTTATATAACACAGTATTTATTGATTGATATATTATCACTAAATGGCAAGCCTCCCCGCGCAGGCAGGCCTCAAAGGCCTGCAATCCAGGCACCACAACCTCCCAAGACCGGGGGCCCAGACCAAACACCCCCCACCACGCCCTCCTCCCAGCCGGGAGGAGGTTACCAGTCCCCCTCGGGCCCGAGGGGGATCCTGAAGACTGCTGCCACGTGAAGAGGAATAAGGCCACAACGTCGTCTTGCAAGGAAAAGTCCTACTGAGACTCCGGATAAACCTCGTTGCGCAACGAGCACAGCACTTTTCGCCCCCTCGGCAGGCCACAAAATGGCGGCCGCGACACGAGGGAGACCCAAAATGGCGGCCGAGCAGCACCAAAGAAGTGTCTGCTCAGGCAACCAGGTCCGGGCGAAAAGGCTGTTTCCCGGCCTGCTGCCCCTTAAATAGGGCCAGCAGGCCCCGCCCGGACCCGACGTCATGCCCAGCCACGTGGGCAGGGCATTCCCGGCCGAAATCTCGTCTCGCGAGATTTCGGCCGAAAACAAGATGGCGGCCGCCATCTGAAGGGTCCGAGTCTGCCCGGCCCTTCAGCAACATCGCCGTGGGGCCGGTGAGTCAGCCGGCGTTATCCTATGACTTCTCACTTTGTTGCTTGTATATACATTGAGAGTTTATGCACCATAAACAAATTCCTTATGTATCCAATCAGATTTGGCCAATAAAGAACTCTATTGGGGCAAACAATAAAGAATTCTATTGGGGTAAACAAATAATGAACTGAACTCAGTTGGATTTTCACTGTTCCATCTCTGGGATCGGGCCTGACATACAGTCATTCTAGAAACAATGCATGCAAAATATGTTGTCCTGTGACACAAAGGCTCTGCAGGTTGGTAAAGGTTGCCTTAAATCCATGCTGAATATCAGATCTCTAGAAACTACATTTACCAGCATGCATTTGCATTTTCTTATTAATTTGTACTTTGCTAGCACAAGTTGTAGTATTGTGAAATTGTGAAATCTAGACAGCTTCGAGATAAGGAAAGCTTGATCCATGGGATTTTATCCATGATTTATATCTTCTTCACAGCTGCTTTAAAGTAATTTTAGAGAGGTGCCTCAGTGAGTTTTACTCACTTTAGATATGCAGAAACTGCAGTCAGATGAAGCAAAGAGAGATAAAAGTATTTAAAACATTAAAACTTCAAAATATGTTTATAATATATATATTTTTCTGAAGCTTTAGAGTCATGATACCAACAGAGCAATAAGAAGATGGGGAGACATTACCTAGGTTCCCTTCATTTAATTGCACATTATGATGAAAGGAGAGCTGTCTAAAAGATGGATGCAAGTAAAGTTTTACTAGATTTTTCTTCCCGTACTTCATCATCACTTACAGTTAGAGCAGAGTCTGATGGCCTGAAGCCATGGAAAAATCCTCCAACTTTATAAAAAGTGTTCTACCATTTTCCGTGGCTGCATCGCCCCCCAGTGAATTGCTTCCCAGTTGGTGGGGAAAAGTAGATCTTCACTATGCTTCAGGGTTTTAACATGTGCACAGATTGTGTATAAATACAAAAATTTTACAATGCAGACAGCTATTTACCGAGATAGACTCATCAGCATCTAGTACTTGTGCAAAAGCACCCTGCTGTACTGCATTTCAAATTATTGCCAAATGTTCTGTGAAAATCAAAACAGAAAGATGAAAACTTGAGTAAACTTCAAATTCAAATAACGGAAAAAATAATGCAATAACAAGGTGTGGATTTTCCTTACCCTCAAGGCAATGTATATTACTCATTTTCTCTGATTTAAAAGATTGGGCATTGAACAGAAAAGAAAAAGGCTTCTTATAATTTAGAGTGTGTTGTGTATTAGAGTCAAGGTCCTGTGTTTTTGCCCCACGACACCAGTTCTGGAAAAATACGTGTAGCAGAAATAGTGTTTAATATAGTAAAACAGATGCAGACAAATATTGATTTAAAACGGAACAACTGGAAGGCTGACAGCCTGGGTTCAAGACCTGAAGGCCACATGTTGAGTGAGCTTCTGTTACTTGCCCCTACTGCTGCCTATCTAGCAGTTTGAAAGCATGCAAATGCAAGTAGATAAATAGGTACCACTTCAGTGGGAATAGAACAGAACAGAATTATTTATTGGCCAAGTGTGATTGGACACACAAGGAATTTGTCATTTCAGTGTACATAACAGAAAAGATACATTTGTCAAGAATCATGAGGTACAATACTTAATGATTGTCATAACACCATTCTATGCACCTTGGTGTATAGTCATGCTGACCACATGACTATGGAAGCGCCTTCGGACAATGCTGGCTTCGTCAGCTAAGAAATGGAAATGAGCACTACTCTCTAGAGTCAGTCATGACTGGACAAGGGAAACCTTTATCTTTTATTTATTAGTTGGATACTCTTGGCATATTGGTAACATATTTCAGTATCACTATGGATACCACTAGTGATATAGAAACTGCCATATCAGGCAGGCATCTGTTAATAGTTTTTGGAAAGAGCACGAAGCTACACATCTTAAGATGGATATAGAACCTGTTTTGGAATCCATTGAGATCCTATTTGGAAAGACTTCAGGGGATTTCCCTTCTGTAGTCTCCTTAAAATGTAATACTTCTGAAGCTGTTAAAATTGTACTATGGTGTTCCTTTTTAACCTCTCCTTCCAAGATTCACTTATAGTACATCAGAATTTGAACTGGCTTCATATGACCAGCTGCAAATTTAGTCTTACTTTAGTGCAGTGCTTCTCAATTATTCCCTCCCCCAGGAAGAAGTAAACATTTGGCGCCCCCCCCTCCCCGCCCACTCGGCTGGGACTATTGTTTGCAATATTTGGCACATTTTTGCTGAAAAACTCAAGTGATTTATCAGTGTGATTGAGGTGTAATGTGTTTAAGTGATGCTTTAATTTATTTGGCTTCATGCTATCCACTGCCAACGTTAGTAGACACAGTAAACATACTGTGGTCTTTCCTCACCTCCCACAGTAGTCACAGTGAAGCCAAGCACTACATATTTATTTATTTATTTATTTATTTATTTATTTATTTGTTTGTTTGTTTGTTTGTTTGTTTAATTTGACTTCTATGCCGCCCTATCCCGAAGGACTCAGGGTAGAATCCTTCCATACATACACTTCATCATATTTCCTCGTCTTAGCTTTCAGGAGACCTACATTTGTCTTATTATCTCCATCTCTCTCCTCCTTTCTTTTCATCCCTGTTAAATATTTTTCCATGGTGTCTCTTTAAGGTTTGTTATCTGCACTTCATGTCTCCTACACTGTGCTGTGTTCAGTACAAAAAACCCTTACTCCCTGCAGCAAGAAAAAAGCATGTTCCCTGATGTCATGCGTCCCCCTGGCATTGCTCTTCCCCCCCAGGGGGCCCCACCCCACTATTTAAGAAGCACTGTGTTTGAGGTGATCACTAAATCCACACTTACTAGTATTAGGTGTAAAATAGGTTGTTGAGTGTCATCCAAGAAACCCTGATTCAAACAAATTACATTTTCATACCTTGATAAATTTATGATTAGTACTGAAGGAGGCCATTGGAGCTATGAGTTCTGCCACCTGTTTACTGGATCTGTGTCCCTCTTGTTTGGTTTCGGCCAGCAGAGAGGTGACATGGAGCTGGGTCCAGGAGATTGTCAATGCTTCTCTGAGGAGGAGGGGGGTCCTTCCTGGCTCCCTAAAAGGAGGCACTTGTGCACCCCCTCCTCAAGAAGCCTTCCCTGGACCCAGCCGTACTTAACAACTATCGTCCAGTCTCCAACCTTCCCTTTATGGGGAAGGTTGTCGACAAGGTGGTGTTGCTCCAGCTTCAGCAGTCCTTGGTAGAAGCTGATTATCTAGGCCCTCAGCAGTCAGGATTCAAGCCTGGCTAAAGCATGGAAACTGCTTTGGTCGCGCTGATGGATGATCTCTGGCAGACCTGGGACAGGAATTTATCCTCTGTCCTGGTGCTTCTTAACCTCTCAGTGGCTTTCAATACCATTGACCATGGTATCCTTCTGTGCCAGCTGGAGGGGCTGGAAGTGGGAGGCACTGTTCTACACTGTTCTCCTCCTACCTCTCCAGTCAGTTGCAGTCGGTTTAGAGGGGTTCAGAGGTCGACTTCTAGGTCTCTCCCTTGTGGGGTGCCTCAGGGCTGGTCCTCTCCCCCCTGCTATTCAATATCTACATGAAACCGCTGGGTGAGATCATCCAAGAGCATGGGGTGAGGGGTGAGATATCATCAGTATGCTGATGATACCTAGTTGTACATCTCCATCCCATTTCAAGTCAGAAAAGCAGTGGAGGTGATGTGCCGGTTTCTGGAGGCTCTTAGGGTCTGGATGGTTGTCAACAGGCTAAAACTCAACCCGGACAAGACGGAGTGGCTGTGGGTTTTGCCTCCCAAGGGCACTTCCATCTGTCCATCCATTACCCTGGGGGGGGATTATTGACCCCCTCAGAGAGGGTCCGCAACTTGGGCATCCTCCTCGATCCACAGCTAACATTAGAGCACCATCTTTCAGCTGTGGTGAGGAGGGCATTTGCCCAGGTTCACCTGGTGCACCAATTGTGGCTCTATTTCGAGAGGGAGTCTATGTTCACAGTCACTCATGCCCTCATCACATCAATGTTCGACTACTGCAACGCTCTGTACATGGGGCTACCTTTGAAGAGTGTTCGGAAACTTCAGATTGTGCAGTATGCGGCGCCAGAGCAATCATGGGCTTTCCTAGATATGCTCATGTCTCGTGGCCACTCCGTGGCCTGCACTGGCTGCCGATCAGTTTCTGGTCACAATTTAAAGTGTTGGTCATGATCTATATAGCCCTACATGGCATCGGGCCAGAATACCTTTGGGACCATCTTCTGTTGCACAAATCCCAGCGGCCGATCAGATCCCACAGAGTTGGCCTTCTCCAGGTCCCGTTGACTAAGCAATGCTGTCTGGCGGGACCCAGGGAAAGAGCCTTCTCTGTGGTGGCGCCAGCCCTCTGGAATCAACTCCCCCCGGAGATTAGAACTGCCCCCACCCTCCTCACCTTTCGCAAGCTGTTGAAAACCCACCTATGTCGCCAGCTATTACAGTTTATGTATGGTTTGATTGGGTGGTATGATTATTTAAATTATAAGGGTTTTTAAATTGTTTTTAATATTGGATTTGTACACTGTTTATTGTTGTTGTGAGCCGCTCTGAGTCTCCGGAGAGGGGCGGCATACAAATCTAATAAATTATTCTTATTCTTATTCTTAAAGAGGGTTATATTTATTACTTTTATTTCTATTGCTCTTGATATCCCAACAGCATGGTCAAACAAAACCTCAAAGTACAGTGGTGGAAAAGCAAATTATCATTCATATTACAAATTGCTTATGGGTTTGCATTTAAGAGTTCATTAAAACTTTTTTTTCATTTATCAAATTCTTTCTGAACAAGGATAATTCTCAGATTCTGTGTTAATTTGAACTGCTACCAAGGCAAAAGAGTTTTAACTTTTTAACAACTTATTTAAATATTATTAAGGAAACATTTTTAATGGCTTGTATATGCTTCCTCATAAATGAATGACAAATGTGTGTCCCACTGAACATTAATCCTCCAAACATCCCTAATATAGAAAACCACTGATGCAACAGTAAAGTTAACAGTAAAGCAGTGAATAATCTATCTTTTTTTTTTTAGAAAATGATCATCCAAGGAAAGCTTAAGCATATATTTAACTTTGCTTCTGGGTTGTGTTTATTAAGAATAGCATTGCCTTATTAAGAAAACAAAACATTGGCGAAATAATCTGCAATGTATTATTTGGATTTTGTTGGATAGATAATAAAAATGCCCCATTTTGAGTTTACTGTACATATCCAAACTGCCATTAAAAATCTGATGGGCACTTTCATTAAAGAAAAATGGTGGTTCTGTATGTCCCTTAATGAAAAGGGAGAAAAATAGGATATAGAAATTGCTGACTACATCTGTGCCAATACAAATTATTTTCCCCAATTTGTTCATTCCTGTGTGCAATAAACTTTTCTACTTAACTTAATGAGCGATCATTAATGCTGACAACAGTGTCTAATGTTTATGACTTTTGTGATTTTTGAGGCTTTAATGTTAGTGACAATTTTCCATAATGGACTTTATTATTCTTGACAAACGATATTAGGTCACATTATATAAAAGATGTAGTGGAAATCGTATGCTATATGTAAAAAAGAAAATAGAGTCATTTTAAAAGATCAGGAGACTGCAGGTTATAAAACTGCATTAAAACACAACAAAACATTAACTTTGTAGTGTGCCTCGTGTGGCAACTTTCTCTTTTTATTATGCTTTTCCCTTCCCAAGTTAGGTTTGAATTCTTTTAAGGTGTGTTGTCGTATCTAGCTTCTTAAACATTTAAACACAGATTCCCATATTGAATAGGGTAAGAAACGTTGTGAGTTTCAGTTAAAAAACATTTGGCAACATGGTTCTTCACAATTATTTTTTTTTCTCCTTCTTAACATCATACTGATACATTAATTCTTTAGAAAAGGGAAATTTCTAGCTGCTTGCTCTTCCTAATCTGAGCCATTCAACATCTTTAATGCACATGGAACTCAGTGTCAATTACAATAGCATCATCCCACATTTGTGGAATAAAAAAGAAATGTGAGCTTAGTGTATTGTGGTGCTTGTTGAGGGTAGTGTGAAGCTTGACTGAAATGAAATAGGATAGAGCAGAATGTTGAAATCCTCATAATGCTATTAAAGAAGCCAATAGTTCATTGTCACCTGAAATACAGCGTGCCATCCAGCTGACCTCATCTCAGAAGGATATTGCATGACTGAATGGAGTTCAGGGAAGGGCAGAGAGAAATGATTAGGTGCATTGGGTCTGAAAAGAGAGTGGCCATTACTTTCAAAACAGATGCAGAAAAACCAAGAACAATTTTTTAAAAGTACAAAATAAAGAAGAGCAGAGTTGATTTAAGCATTGGAAAGGTAAACAGTCTGGGTGATGATAAACAGAATGGCTGCCTCAACATATTAACATTATCCATAAATTAATTTACCTGTATTTAAAAATAGTGTAAGCCATTCTGTTTATCATCACCCAGACTGTTTCCCTTTCCAATGCTTAAATCCACTCTACTCTTCTTTATTTTGTACTTTTAAAAAATTGTTTCGTAAATTTTCATGGGTATATGTATGTAGATTGTTCTGAGTTCGGGTTTTGCCCTGTGTAATATTTTGCATGTTTATGCGACGTTTCGGTGAAATCACATTCACCATCATCAGGCTGAAGTTTCCAAGCTTCGTGCTGTTGTAAAATGGAATGTTTGCAACTGTCATTTCTTCCTAGTATATAGTGTGGGGGTGGAGATTTGGTTTGAATGTAGCAAATAGATTGGGTGATTATGTTTCAGTGATCTGATTGGTTGGTGTAATCATAATTATTAGAAGGATTGACATGGTGATTTTTATGAAGTGTTTTTTGTTTAAGGCTGGTTTCCAAATTTCAAAATTCCAAATTCATAATTATTAGAAGGATTGACATGGTGATTTTTATGAAGTGTTTTTTTTGTTTAAGGCTGGTTTCCAAATTTCTGGTAGGCGGGTTAAACAAAAAAAACAACAAATTTCTGGTAGGCGCCTTAAACAAAAAAAACACTTCATAAAAATCACCATGTCAATCCTTCTAATAATTATGAATTTGGAATTTTGAAATTTGGAAACCAGCCTTAAACAAAAAACAGTTCATAAAAATCACCATGTCAATCCTTCTAATAATTATGATTACACCAACCAATCAGATCACTGAAACATAATCACCCAATCTATTTGCTACATTCAAACCAAATCTCCACCCCCACACTATATACTAGGAAGAAATGACAGTTGCAAACATTCCATTTTACAACAGCACGAAGCTTGGAAACTTCAGCCTGATGATGGTGAATGTGATTTCACCGAAACATCGCATAAACATGCAAAATATTACACAGGGCAAAACCCGAACTCAGAACAATCTACATATATATATATATATATATATATATATATATATATATATATGTATGTATGTATGTATGTATGTATGTATGTATATATATATATATATATATATATATATATATATATATATATTGTGGGTGGGTGGGTGGGTGGGTGTATGTATGTATGTATGTACGTACGTATACACTTTTATTTTACAGTCCTGATAACCCACCCCACAGGACTCTTGGTGGCATAAATTATCAAACAGAAAGAAGTAGTACTAATAAAGGTTTAACTATAAAAGTTAAACAAAGATAAAACTCGGTATAAATTCCAAGATAGGTTTACAAAATGGGCTTTCATCTGGAACCAAAAGCATCCTGAAATAAAACAGCTTTTATGTAATTTGTGTGTATTAGTACAATAACTAGCTAACTATAGCATTAATTTCTATGTTCAAATTAATGAAACTCATACAAAGAAACTGTGTTAGTTATATTAAGACATCAAATGCTTGTGGATAGCATGCCTAATTTTTTTTTAAAAACCTAAAATTAAACAAGACGGGAATTCAGAATGTTCCTGCAGAGTTAATATACATGGAGTGTTTCTCTCTACCTTGGAAATTAGAACATGAATAGAACCTCTATAAACTTAGAATGTTGAGGACTAAGTGGACAAGAGAAGAGATTGTAACTTTTTCCATGTTTGGGTTTGACAGAATTACTAACCCTTTCCCTGCCACAATCCCTTAACTTCCAATGGGTTATTTACAGTGGGTCAATCTTATATTTGATTAGAAATATTAACCCAAATAGACAGAACTCAATATTAACCCAAATCAAAGAGAGGTAGCGTTCTAAAACTATTGCTTAAAAAATAATACTAAACAAAATGCTAGACATTCCTTATTCTCATATAAGTGGATTTTTAAAAACATTATGATGTATCTTTAGGTAAACTGTAATTGAGGGTTATAAATTTATGTTGTTTCCAGATGAAAAATAAAGTATGCAAATCAGAATAGCTCTGAACCCAAAATATGCACAATCCATTGCAGTTATTTGGTGTAATAAAGCCATTAGAACAAATGCTGTCAAAGCCAAAATTGAAAAATCAACAGACGATCCAAAGTGTAGACTCTGTAAAGAAACAGATGAAACAATCGATCATGTACTCAGCTGCTGCAAAAAGATCACACAGACTGACTACAAGCATAGACACGATGCTGTGGCACAGATGATCCACTGGAACTTGTGCCAAAACTACCATCTACCAGTGGCAAAGAACTGGTGGGATCATAAGCCCGAAAAAATGGTCGAAAATGAGCAAACAAAACTACTGTGGGACTTCAGACTTCAGACTGACCGAATTCTGAAGCATAACACACCACACATCCTGATTGTGGAGAAAAAGAAAGCATGGATCATCGACATTGCAATCCCAGGAGGCAGCAGAATTGAGGAGAAGCAGCTAGAGAAATTAGTGAAATACGAAGATCTAAAAATCGAGCTGCAACGACTCTGGCATAAGCCAGTGAAAGTGGTCCCAGTGGTACTTGGCACGCTGGGCGCAGTGTCAAAGGATCTCAGCGGACATTTGAAAACCATCGGAATTGACAAAATCTCCATCTGTCAATTGCAAAAGGCTGCTTTACTGGGATCAGCAAACATAATTTGCCGCTACATCACGCAGTCCTAGGTGCTTGGGAAGCACCCGATTGGCGATGAAATACGAAATCCAGCATAGTGATCTCATTTGCTGTGTTGTATTGACATAATAATAATAATAATAATAATAATAATAATAATAATAATGATGATGATGATGATGATGATGATGATGATGATGATGATGATATTCGCCCATCATGTTTGACGATATCTTGATAGCTTGATATCTAAAAGGTTGTAGGCTGTCCACAATGTGTTTGCAGATGTCTGGTAAGGCTTATATGGGCATGGAATGTTCTGCCACATGTCGGGGAGACGTGTGTCACCATTGTTGCAGCATTTGCAGCTCGGACTTTGCGAAGTGTTCGCTTCTCTTGTGCTATGGTTGTTCTTCTGGCCTCAGATGTATGGCAGCCTTGGTGGATCAACATGCACCATGTTGATCAATCTTGTTCAAGGGTTTCCCAGGAGGTAGTGTTGATATCCAGGGACTTGAAGGAGGTTTTATTTCAGTCAGTTATTTCAACAAATACTTTATTTGACAAATGTGAAGGACAGGGCCATCCTATTGCACAGGTGAATATGACGATCAGCAATGAAGCTGTATTGACACAAGACTGTTCAGAAACACTAGTTACATCTTCTGGTTAACCAGAAAGGAATGTGATGTTATATGACATTTACATTCATAGATCTAGTGATGCGAAGATATGTAGTCAAATCCACCTGGAGATTTTCTTCAGTTGAAAGAGAACTAAATAGGAGGGGAAAATGGAAACAGGCGAACAATGGACCCTCATGTAAAAATCACCCCTGCTGAACTGATTGTGACATTTTCTGAACAACAGCAATTATATCACTGAAAGTAACAAACAGTTCAGAGAATAATTTGTATTATATTAAGAACAGCAAAAGCACTATCAATAAAATCCAAAATAACATTGTTAGAAATCGACGGAAATTTTAAGTACCATTTCCCCCAAAATAAGACATCCCCTGATAATAAGCTTAATCGGGCTTTTGATTGCATGGCAATAAGACTAAGCACTTATTTCAAGGTTCAAAAAAATGTAAGACAGGATCATATTTTCAAGGAAACTCTGTAACCAACATAGAACATGGGACACCTAATTTGGCAGCAGCACTTGTGAAAACAATCCTGAAAATGTACCAATTGAATGTGAGTCAGTGTGATGCGGTTGTATATGCAGCAAATGCAATTTTAAGCTTTATCAACTGAAATATAATACTCAAATTAGAAGAAATATTTCCATTATATTCTATTGGATTAGCCTTTTTTGAATAGTATGCTCAATTAATCGGTATCAGATGAATTAGAATAGTTTCTGAGAAGGGCAACCCAAATGATTAAAAAACAAAAACTGTAGACAAATTGTTATTAAGAATAATTGAAGGAACTTGAGAACATAAGATTAAGAAGGAATTTGATACTACTCAGAAAGGGTCACACGGGAGACCCATCCTATTATACTTCTATGTAACATCAATTCAGTGACTTGAGGAAGACTAACAATTCTTTTCTATAACTTTCTGTTAATAAGATTGAGTTATCAGTTCCCTTCCTTGCAACCATTTCAGTAACCTTTCTCTAAATGTGGTGCCTAGAACTGTATTTAAAATAAGCATCTGACCAATGAAGAATTTATTTGTTTGTTTGTTTGTTTGTTAGATTTGTATGCTGCCCCTCTCCATAGACTTGGGGCGGCTCACAGTAACAATAAAACAATGTACAACAAATCTAATAATTTAAAAACACTAAAAAACCCATTATTAAAAGCAAACATGCACACAAACATACCATGCATAAACTGTATAGGCCAGGGGGAGATGTTTCAATTCCCCCATGCCTGACGGCAGAGATGGGTTTTAAGGAGTTTGCGAAAGGCAAGGAGGGTGGGGGCAGTTCTAATCTCCAAGGGGAGATGGTTCCAGAGGGTCGGGGCCACCACAGAGAAGGCTCTTCCCGACGGGACTGGAGAAGGCCAACTCTGTGGGACCTAACCGATTGCTTGGATTCATGCGGCAGAAGGTGGTCCCGGAGATATTCTGGTTCGATGCCATGAAGGGTTTTATAGGTCATAACCAACACTTTGAATTGTGATCGGAAACTGATTGGCAACCAATGCAGACTGCAGAGTGTTGGTGTAACATGGGCATACCTAGGGAAGCCCATGACTGCTCTCGCAGCTGCATTCTGCACGATCTGAAGTTTCCAAACACTTTTCAAAGGTAACCCCATGTAGAGAGCACTACAGTAGTTGAGCCTCAAGGTGATGAGGGCATGAGTGACTGTGAGCAGTGACTCCCAGTCCAGATAGGGCCGCAACTGGTGCACCAGGCGAACCTGGGCAAACGTCCTCCTCACCACAGACAGATAGACAAGTACGGGCCCCAGTCACCTCGACTGACTCGTTGTCAGTCGACTCTGTTATCCAATTGGAGTGGAGGTCTGCCTGGATCTGAGTGATTTTATCAGCAAAAAACGTGTTAAAATCCTCGGCACTACTCTGTAAGGGCTTTCCAACTCCCCCCTGGTTAAGAAGGGAGTGGGTCACCCTAAACAGAGCAGTCAGGTGGGATTCCGCTGATACAATCAAGGCGGCATGATACGCACATCTTGCTGCCTTGAGCGCCACTTTGTAAGTCTTAATATAAGCTCTTACAAGTGTTCGATCAGATTTGGACTTACTCTTCCTCCATTGCTTCTCTAGACCTTCTCTTCTGGCATTTCAACTCCTGGAGCTCCTCATTGAACCATGGAGCTCTACGGGGTTTAGTGCCGCAGAGCGGTCACAACGGCGCAATCCGATCAAGAGCCTCCGCTGCAGCCTTGTTCCAGGCCTCAGCAAGAGACTTCGCTGAACTGTGGATGAGTGCATCTGGAATAATGCCAAGCACCCTCTGAAAGCCCTCTGGGTCCATTAGGCATCTGGGGCGGAACTGCCTAATCGGTTCCACCTCCCTACGGGGAAAGATTGGAGCCAGGAAGTCAAGCCGCAATAGAAAATGGTCTGACCATGACAAAGGCAACACTTCTAAGCCGCTTAGTCTCAGACCATTACTCAATTGCCCAGAGAGGAATACCATGTCGGGTGCGTGCCCCCCCCCTCGTGAGTCGGACCCTGTACTACTTGAGTCAGGTCCATGGCTGTCATGGTGGCCATGAACTCCTGCGCTAACCCAGAGATTTTGCCAAGCGACAGCAGGTTAAAGTCCCCCAAGACAATAAGTCTGGGGAATCCTACCACCAGCCCGGCTACCCCCTAGAGCAGCACAGGCAGCGCTGTTGACACGCAGCTGGGAGGCAGGTACATGAGTAACAAGCCCACCTGAACCCCGAAGTCCAACTTCACTAGCAGGGACTATGCATTTCCCAAGCAAACAATTTTATATTTCTGTCTACTAAATTTCTTTGTTATTTTTAGCTCACTGCTCAAGATCCTTTTGAATTTTAATTTTGTTTTCTATATTATTTTTTAACCCTGCTTAATTTCATGCCATTTGCAAATCTGGTAAGTATTATTTTCATATCTCCTTCAAAGTTCTTATTGAGGAGAAAAGAGGCCAGAACTGTGACATTCCTTAATATCTAATTTCTTGTTTAATGAGAAACAATTAATGAGAATTTAGTACAATTTTTCATTTCAGGTTTGGATCTCATTCAATTGGTAACATCATCCAGTAACACTGAGTTAGTTAGCTGATCAAAATAGGCTAGTCCCTCAGAAACTTTAGAGAAGGCAAGTTATTTTACTTCTATAGCTTCTCTCTGTATGACTGTGTATTGGACCTGGCAGGCGCATATGTGAAGCTAGTTTGGCCTAAGGCAGGGGTGTCAAACTCTATTTCATTGAGGGCCGCATCAGGATGTGTTTGATCTCGAGGGGCTGGTGGCTAGGGTAGGCATGGCCAGCTCAACATCATTCATGTCAGGGCACCTGTGGTGGTACAAGCATTCTGCCAGCAAAAACTGGCTCCTGAGCTTTGTTTGCAGCTGCAACAGCCTCCTATAACCCTCTGCCAGTAAAAACAGAGCTCAGGAGGTCCGCCCATGGCCCTCCAAGCTCAATTTTCACTGGCAAAGGCACTGTGGGCCGATCCTTTGTTGTTTCCAGGGCTGCTCCGCAGGCCAGATCTAAGCACTCTGCACCTGGATCCGGCCCCTGGTCTAATGGTTAAGGTTCCTGGCTAGAAACCAGGAGATTGTGAGTTTTAGTCCTGCCTAAGCCATGAAAGCTGGCTGAATAACTTTGGATCAGTTACTCTCTCTCTGAACCCAACTCACTTCATAGGGTTGTTGTTATGGAAAAAATACAAGAAAGATATGTTGGATGTGTTTGAAGTTACTGCCTGTAGTTATTTGTAAAAATAATAAAAGCAAGATTCAAATAAATAAATAATCCTCCCATTCGAAATGTCAAATTTAGGATTACTTTTTAATAGATCATTTTTATTGAAAAGTTAAAAATGCTATTAGACCCCTAACTATTAAAAAATGGGTGTAGGTGTAAAACTGATGCAATGTAAGCTGATGCAATAGGAGTGATTAGCATTTGTCATCACCGGTTTAAGACTCTGATGAGGTCCACACAAGATTGTTACCATTTTAAGAAGTTTCTTTATTAGAGGGTGTATCTTTAGAGAGTCTTTATTAGAGGATGTATCTTTCTCTCTCTCATCATGTATCTCATTGCTCTATCTGTGTCTGTAGCTATATGATAAGATATCTACCACATATATGTATGTATATATACTACTCAAAAAAATAAAGGGAACTCTCAAATAACACATCCCAGATCTGAATGAATGAAATATTCTCATTTAATACTTTGTTCTGTACAAAGTTGAATGTGCACAACAGCATGTGTAATTTATTGTCAATCAGTGTTGCTTCCTAAGTGGACAGTTCAATTTCACAGAAGTTTGATTTAATTGGAGTTATATTGTGTTGTTTAAGTGTTCCCTTTATTTTTTTCAAGCAGTGTATTTATTTATATAATAAACCACAGTTAATTATCTAAGGGCTCTGTGTGCTGTGTTATGTTCCTGGGTTTATTTATCTCATTATACTAGCCATGATGCAAAACTCTGACAGAAAAGAAAATAAGAGAGAATAAGAATGTGAAAGACAAGAAATGGGGGGAAAATGAAATAAAATGCAAAGAAATAGCTTCTGATCTTTTTGATCGTGGTTCATTTTTCTCTATTTTCAGCAAAATGTCAGGACTTTCAGTTACTAATAAATGTAGTTATTGATTGCATGTGTATTAAGTCCGTAAAAAAAGTTCTGGTTTTAGGTAAAAAGTGATCTTTAATATTTTTTCAATCATTATATATATTTCAATGCAGAAATCTCTGACCTTTTTACAAGCCCACTAGGCGCAATAAAATGTCTTCATGTTATTCCCATTTCCAACCAAAAGTGAAAGTACTTTCATGAGAGCATCATATCCAGGGGTGGGTTGCTGCCCAGATGGGGGGAACGCAGTGGGGTAGCGAAAATGGAGCTCCACCCCAGAGCACTATCACTGCCTCTATCTCTATCATTCTCTATCACTATCTCTATCTTTATCACTTTCTATCAGTATCTCTGTCTCTAGCACTATCGCTATCTCTAGCACTATTTCTATCTCTAGCACTTTCTATCACTATCACTATAATTATCTCTATCACTACCTCTATCTTTAATACTCGATACTGCTCCACACCCATTTGCACTTTTCAGGTGACTGTGAGGACACAGATAAATTTTCAAGTGGCCTCAATGACTCTCTAAAAGCATGCAAATGGCCAGCAGTCTGCAAGGAGTAGAAATCCTTCCTTCAAGTCAGAGCTGAGGAAGCTTCTTGGATGAGATGTGAAGTGTCTTCAAAGAAAAAAAATAAACAAAGTCAGGTTGCCTCCTAAAAAAGCATCTTTGGGAGGAGTCAGAGGTGAGTTGCTACCGCAACGACTAATGCAAAATCTCATGGCTCTCAAACGCGAGTGCAGAATCGAGCACAATTTTACTTCCTGTACCTGTGCTGGACGCAAAATCTCGCATGGGGAGGCGAGTGCACACATGTTTTGGCAAGTTTTTTGGCTTCCCCAGATGCAGGGAATGTGCCTGCATGTGCATCCCTGTTTGAGATTTTGCATCCTGCAAAGGTGCAGGATGCATAATTGCACTCTATCCCGCACTCACATTCCAGAGCCGCGGAACTGTGCGCAATTAGCCATCCCGGCAGCATCCCACGTCTGGGACAAGTCTACTTGCAGATAGATTTAACCTTTACACAGATTTATCAGGGTTTGTGGCATGTCTACTTAGATTTTCTTCATAAAAAACAAGAAAGGTTTTATTTGAGGCGACACGTTCTGATTTGATTCCTTTTGGGTTTTTTTGTCTTTTCCCTCAGACACACTATGAAAATGGAGAGTACATTATCAGGCAAGGTGCTCGAGGAGATACTTTCTTCATAATCAGCAAAGGAAAGGTAAGCTTTTCTGACACTGTTTAAAGGGAATGACTTATGGGGATGAGACAGCAGCTCTTAGTGCAAACACTAGGAGGATATATACGCTTTCATATTTGATTAAATGTTGTGACTTCGTGTTTGGGTAAACATGGAGCTTCCCAAGTTATTTGTTTACTTAAGCCTATTCACCACTTGACAGGAATGATTACAGGTATGTACCTGTCAAAGCTTATTTGCATGTTTTAGTTTTTCCAATCCATTATTCAGTAAATACTTCATAACCTGTATACAAATATAAACATCCATGATATCAAAAATATGCCAAGGAAAAAAATATGTATTGAACTGGTCCTCATATATCAATTTGAATACATTGACAACTCAGGATATGTTGCAAATTCATTTTTTAATTCAGTGAGGTGTTGTTTTTTGTTAATGCAATTGCTAAATCTGTAAAACCACTGTAAATTAAAGGTGCTGTTGGAATTCTCTGAATTCATCCTTGGACCTCAGCCCCTTAATTAAGTGTTAAAGGAAATTAAGAGAAAATGACAATAAATGAAAATAATCAGAATCTACAAAGCACTCTTCCCTCCTAGCTGTCTGCTCTTGCCTCTTGCCTTAATTTCCATTCACCAGGATGTGTGATAGGAAGCATAATAGGAACAACATTGGTGACAGCCGCAATTAAGAAGGCTTACAAAAGCCTTTTAGGGGGGAGAATGGCAACTTTTAAAGGATACAGGTGTTTTGCAGCCCAGCATTTAAAGTTTACCACATGAGATGGAGCTGAGCTTGTCCACATCAGTCCTGTTCTGCTATTCTGTTTATAAGAATAAATTGAGAGCTTTGTGTGTGTGTGTGTGTGTGTGTGTGTGTGTGTTACCTCTACTTAAGAACGCCTCTACTTAAGAACTTTTCTAAATAAGAACCGTGTGTTCAATATTTTTTTTGCCTGTACTTAAGAACCATTTTCTACTTAAGAACCTGATCCCGGAAAAATTTCCCAGAAAATTTGAGAGTGACACGAAGGCCCAGCCAGTTTCCTGCCATTCCCCCTTTAATCCTGGCCATTTTAGGCTTTTCTGGGCTGCCAAAGGAGCCTTTGTGTGGCGCTTAAGGAGGCTTTGACAGTCCAGAACGAATGAAGCATTTTCCTTTCTCTGGGTGCTTGGAGAGGGAATAAACCTCTGCCAGCGCCCAGAGAAAATAAATATTCCCTTCGCTCTGGGCAGCCGAGGAGTCACCACAGTGAAGAAAAGGTGCCGGCTACAAAGTAAGTGAGCAAGAGGAGAGGGGAGCCCTTCGGCATGGGAAGGAAGAGGCAACAGGTAACAGCAGCAGCAGCAAGTGTATGGGAGGCAGCCTCGCGCCGGGTGTATTTTGAGGTGCGTGCTCCTCCTCATCGCCTCTGAGTCCCTCTTTCTTTTTAATCCTTAAATTTTGGATTTTTTTATTCCTCTTGCCTCACCTTCTTCCTTCAGCAGCGACTGTCCTCCTCCTCTTCTTCCCCCTCTTCCTCCCACCCAAATTCCGAGCTTTTATTTCTTTCCTAATGGTTTTGCATGCATTATTTGCTTTTACAATGATTTCTATGGGAAAAATTGCTTCTACTTAAAAACATTTCTATTTAAGAACCTGGTCACGGAAAGAATTAAGTTCTTAAGTAGAGGTACCACTGTATGTAAATTTTCACAGGTACAGGTATGAAGGTCTTGTCATATTTGGGTTTCTTCCCGCGTAAGTTTCAGAGGTTCCTGGCAACGTTTTGTCATCTTCAGGCTGGTGCTTTTGGCTTTGTGCTAGGGTGAACAATATATAACGTCATATATAACATGTGGGAGAGGCTTCATCCTGCAGTGGATAGACAATAGCTAAAATGGTGATGATGATGATGTAGTTAACATTATTATGGAAAAGTAAAACAAAGTTGAGGTTTGATATTATCTTATTTTACTGCACCAAAGGAAGTCAACACCTTTTTTTTCTTTTTTCCCTTTGCCCCACACTTCTCCCTTTTCTTTTTCATCCATATTTTCTTTTACATTTTTGTACTGAAATAAAATTAAAAATATGTTAACATTCATACATACATACATGCATGCATTTACAGTATACATTTATATAGAGTAGTCCTCTATGAATACAGTTAGAGGACCACTGGTTTGAAAGTGGGTGTTAAAGGGGCCATCAACAGAGGGGGAAGTATAAGACACCATTAATCTCCTATCTGTAATGGAGTCCTTTCAACACATATAAGCAGATTCCACACCCATTTTAACTGTGATCTGGTAACCCTGAGGTTACAGATAATCCCCCAATGGTCTCAATGACTCTCAGAGAGAGTGCTAACAAACCAGATAATTGCAAGAAATAGAAATCCTTCAATTTCCTCTGTCCTACACACACACACACACACACCACCACCACCACCATTCAGTCAGAACTGAAGAAGTTTCTTGAATGAAAAGCAAAATGTTTTCAAGGAAGAAACAAAATCCAGTTATCTTTTGAAAAAGCACCTTTGGGACAACCATGATCTGGATTATTGAGAATCTCCATAGCCAAATGGGTTTTGGATTGGCCTCTTGTATCTCTACTAGATGTCTAGTAGATGTCAATAGTACTGTATATCTTGCAAATCAGCTTCCTAACAAACAGGAAGCAGCAGGTGAAGCTAGGCAAAATCACATCAGATACCTGTACAATTTGCACAGCCAGCAAGTGGTGTACTCTCACCACTTCTCTTTTCTCTATATACCAATGACTGCATCTCAGACGGTCCATCTGTTAAACTACTGAAATTTGCAGATGATACAACAGTGAATGGTCTCATTTGAGACAACGATGAAACCACTTACAGACAGGAGGTTGAACAATATAACCTTGTGGTGCTACCGGAACAATCTAGAACTGAACACACTCAAAACCACAGAAATGGTGGTAGACTTTAGGAGAAACCCTCCCATTTTACCACCTCTTACAATATTAGACAACCAGGGGTGGGCTACTGCCTGGATGGGGGAGAATGCAGTGGGATAGTGAAAATGGAACTCCACCCCAGAGCACCTAATTTGCACTGAAAGATGTTGAAAAAAAATGTAGGGCATCCTACATAAACCGCGCCCACAGTGTGGTAGTAAAAGTTTTGGTAGCCCTTCACTGTAGACAACACAGTATAAACAGTAGAGATCTTCAAATTTCAAAGTTCTATCATATCTCAAGACTTAAAAATGTCACCTACCATCAAAAACCTCATCAAAAAAGCACAACAAAGAATGTTCTTTCTGCGCCAACTTAGGAAGCTCAAACTGTCTAAGCAGCTGCTGATACGGTTCTACAGATGAATGATTGAATCTGTCATCTGCACCTATATAACTGTCTACTTTGGTTCTGCAATCCAACAAGACCGACACAGACTTTAGAGGATAATCAGAACTGCAGAAAAAACAATTACTGCCAACCTGCCTTCCATTGAGGACCTGTATACTGCACAAGTTAAAAAGAGAGCCGTGAAAATATTTATGGACCCCTCGCATCCTGGACATAAATTGTTTCAACTACTATCCTAAAAATGTCACTATACAGCACGGCACACCAAGACAACTAGACACAAGAACAGTTTTTTCCTGAACACAATCACTCTGCTAAGTGAATAATTTCCTCACCACTGTCAAACTATTCACTAAGGTTGCATTACTATTATTATTAGTTTTCCCATCGTTCCTATCACCCATCTCCTCCCACTTATGACTGTATGGCTGTAACTTGTTGCTTGTATCTTTACGACTTATGTTAATGTTTATTGTTTCCTGATTGCTTATTTGTACCCTATGACAATCATTAAGTGTTGTACATCATGATTCTTGACAAATGTATTTTTTCTTTTATGTGCACTTAGAGCATATGCACCAATGACAAATTCCTTGTGTGTCCAATTACACTTTGGCCAATGAAGAATTCTATTTTATTCTACTCTATCAGTTGCCCAGCCAACATCTTCCTGGCTGATCTCAGACAACATTTTGTCAACTCTTCTCCCTGGAAAATCCTCTTTATCTGAAATTCATTAATGACAATTTAATCACGTGATACCTTGGGGAACAAATAATCAAATTCCATCAAGATTTCAGGAGCTTCCATTCCACTATCATCCTTAGCTTTGACCTATCTATAAAATAAAACCAGGCAGTGGGCTACAAATAGATTTGTTTTACTCTCTTGATAGAGATCCTCAATTAAACCAGTCATTCAGCAGGCCAAATTATCCAACCAAGATCAAAAGACAAACTAACAGCCAGAATTTTTCCCAGCCCCCAGTTCAAACCTATACTAAATAATGGCACTGCATTCCATATTTCCATATACAGTGATACATTGTCTTACAAACTTAATTGGTTCCAGGACAAGGTTTTTAAGGTGAAAAGTTTGTAAGACGAAACAATGTTTCCCATAGGAATCAATGGAAAAGCGATTAATGCGTGCAAGCCCAAAATTCACCCCTTTTGCCAGCCGAAGCGCCTGTTTTTGCGCTGCTGGGATTCCCCTGAGGCTCCCCTCTATGGGAAACCCCACCTCTGGACTTCTGTGTTTTTGCGATGCTGCAGGGGAATCCCTGCATCGCAAAAACGAGTGCTTTGCTGGCAACGGAAGTCCGGAGGTGGGGGTTTCCCAGCGAAGGGAGCATCAGTGAAATTGCAGCATCGCAAAAACACCGAAGTCCTCAAAACCCCACTTCTGGACCTCTGTGTTTTTGTGATGATGCAATTTCACTGAGGCTCCCCTCGCTGGCAAACCCCACCTCCGGACTTCTGTTGCCAGCGAAGCACTAGTTTTTGCGCTGCTGGGATTCTCTTGCTGGGATTCCCCTGCAGCATCACAAAAACACGGAAGTCTGGAGGTGGGGTTTCTCATGGAGGGGAGCCTCAGGAGAATCCCAGCAGCGCAAAAACGGGTGCTTCGCTGGCAACGGAAGTCCAGAGGCGGGGCATCCCAGCAGCGGTGGTGGGTTTATAAGGTGAAAATAGTTTGTAAGAAGAGGCAAAAAAATCTTAAACCCCAGGTTTGTATCTCTAAAAGTTTGTATGACGAGGCGTTAGTAAGACGAGTTATCACTGTATACAATTATCCAACAGATTCTCACAAATAACTAACAGCAGAACAAGGATATTAATATGGGAATTAAATTGCAGCAAATACAGATGCCTACTGTGCCCAGTGATGGGCTCCTACGGGCATGGTCAGGAATGCAGTCCCGGTAGCAAAATTTGGAACTCCACCCCAGAGCACCCAATTTGCACTCAAAGATGTTGAAACAAAATGCATAAGCCACACCCACAGTGTGGTAGTAAAAATTTTGGTAGCCCATAACTGACTGTGCCCCCACATCTCTACCAACAGACCATTTCAGATCCCAACAGATATACACAAATGGTTAGAGGTGTCTTCACATGCTCTTCTACTGCTGTGATATTTTCCAACAAAAGAACAATTTTGTACAAAAAAATAATGGATACAATTATTCTCCTAATGTTCCCCTTATCAGTCCCCATATAAACAGTGTTATATCTATATTTATTACCAATAAGTACTTGACAAAAATAAATAAAAATAGAGCTTGATAAAGTAAAGTCAAAAAGTTTCAGGCTATGTCAAAACTTCTCAACAAACACAATAACAAGTGTTGATTGATAATGTGCTTCTAATCTGTCTTCCCCTCATTATCCCAATTTAAATCCCTATTTTAATCAGTTTAGCCTTTCCATAAATGTGATGCAGTGAAACTGTAGGCTTTTTGTAATGTTTGTTAGTTGGAAAAGAAACTAACAAGCTTCTCGGGTTTCCTTAATCTTTTTGCTGCCACCTAGTGGTCAATTGACCCAAATATAGCAGTTCATTTTTGGGTCTGATGCCCAGCACATGGAAAGTGTTGCAATTTGAGTAGATAAATAGGAGAGAAAAAATAAATCAAGTGACTTTCAAGATTTCAATTTTTTTGAGAAGCTGCGTGATAGCTAAATATTTCTGAGTCAATATGACAAAAGCTGAAGAGATTTCACCCATTACTAGAGCCGACAAATATTTTATTACACAAATATCCAGCAGTTAATGCAAATATCTTGTCCCTGCCATTTTGTATCCCTATATAAAATTTATTTTATTTTATTTATTTATTTATTTTGTCCAATACACAATGAGAGTTTTAGTGGATATATATATATATATATATATATATATATATATATATATACACACACACACACACACACACACACACACACACACACACACACACATAGTAAAATACGATGAAGGTTATAGAGGAGATACTCATAGTAAAATATATCTATGAAAGAATAGAAAAGAAGATATAGTAATAGAACATATCAATGAAAGAATAGAAGAAGAGATATAGGAATAGAAGAAAGGAATAGGAGATATAGGAGAGCAATTGGACAGGGGACGGAAGGCACTCTAGTGCACTTGTACTCGCCCTTACTGACTTCTTAGGAATCCGGATAGGTCAACCGTAGATAATCTAAGGGTAAAGTGTTGGGGGTTTGGGGATGACACTATGGAGTCCGGTAATGAGTTCCACGCTTCAGCAACTCAGTTACTGAAGTCATATTTTTTACAGTCAAGTTTGGAGCGGTTAATATTAAGTTTAAATCTGTTGTGTGCTCTTGTGTTGTTGTGGTTGAAGCTGAAGTAGTTGCTGACAGGCAGGATGTTGCAGCATATGATCTTGTGGGCAATACTTAGATCATGTTTAAGGCGTCTTAGTTCTAGGCTTTCTAGGCCCAGGATTGAAAGTCTAGTCTCGTACCGTATTCTGTTTCGAGTGGAGGAGTGAAGGACTCTTCTGGTGAAGTATCTTTGGACATTTTCAAGGGTGTTAATGTCTGAGATGCGATATGGGTTCCAAACAGATGAACTGTATTCGAGGATGGGTCTGGCGAAAGTTTTGTAAGCTCTGGTAAGTAGTGTGAGATTGCCAGAGCAGAAGCTACGTAGGATTAGGTTTACAACTCTTGAAGCCTTCTTGGCTATGTTGTTGCAGTGGGCTTTGGCACTTAAATCTTTTGTTATTAGTATACCAAGGTCTTTAACCGAGTGGGGATTATCTGTGATAACTTGATTATTCAGTTCGTATTTGGAGTTCAGATTCTTCTTCCCAATGTGTAGGACAGAGCATTTGCTACTTGAAAATTGCAGTTGCCATGTGTTAGACCACTCAGAAACAGAGTTCAGGTCTTTTTGGAGAGTAATTGTGTTATCGGTGGTGTTGAAGAGTTTTACATCGTCAGCAAAGAGGACAAATCTATACAGAGAACAACTATTGTATTGTAGATGGCATTTACAGTATGTCGTTGTAAATATTTTATTTTGGCATTGAGTTGCTGACAGATTAAATAATGGCTTATCTTTGTAAAATGTACTTTATTAAATTTCTGCAAAAGATAAAATATAAAAAAGAAGAAAAAGCAATTATGAAGAAAACAAGAAAAGTGAAAGTACAAAAGGAATAAAGAAAAAAGCAAAGAAATAGAAAAAGGTTAACTTCCAACTTTTCTTGATATTATTACAGCTATAAAATACATTAACACTTTTATCTAAAATTCAACAGTACACAGTATTTTTATAATCATAAGTGATTCTAACTGTCAACTCCGAGTCCTCAAAGAGGGGCAGCATAGAAATCCAATAAATAAATAAA